>NC_142369.1:22090000-22310000 GCF_059441005.1 Hippichthys cyanospilos | reverse complement strand
CGCGCCGATTCCTCATCCAGCCGTCATCCGCTCCCGATCATCCGCCCAATTTTCTGCCTCATGACCGGCCCGAGCCCCAAATTGGCGTCCCGGAACGCTACGAAGGTGATCCCGAAACTTGCGAGGCGTTTCTAACGAATTGTTCACTTTTGTTCGCCCTGCAGCCCCGAACATTTGCCTCCGAGCGCGCTAAAGTAGCGTTCGTCATCAACCACCTTACGGGCCGAGCCCGCTTGTGGGGAACGGCGGAATGGAGGAGACGGTCACCCGCGTGTGCCTCCTTCCAGGCGCTCGAGGAGGAGATTTTAAAAGTCTTTGGACTCAGCTACGCCAGTGCGGAATTGGGCCGGGGCCTGCTCGAGTTGCGTCAAGGCGACGGAACGGTGGCGGATTACGCCATTGACTTCCGGACGCGAGCCAGTCAGAATAGGTGGAACGGTCCCGCACTCGTAGACGCCTTCCTTCATGGACTGTCCAGCCGTCTTAAGGACGAATTAGTTTCTCATGAACTCCCCGTCACCTTGGACGGGGTGATTAACCTGGCGACGCGGATAGATATCCGCTTGCAGCATCGGCTACGCGAACTGCAACGGGAAGAGACGCACCAGAGGGCTTCTCCGCCGGCCAGAGTGAGCTCCCATCTGGCGACGTCAGCTCCTCCCGGTGGCGGGAGTGCGCCAACGCAGCCAGCTCGCGCGCCCCTGACTCCTGAAGAGCGGCAACGCCGCCGCTCCGCTCGGCTCTGCCTTTATTGTGGGGAACCAGGACACTTTATTTCCGCATGCCCAGTGAAAAGACCAATCCCGGTCCCGAGTAGCGTAAAAATGGGTCAAGTGACTCTTTCCCTGTCCCGTGACAGAGCCCTCTTACAAGCCCAACTCCTGCTGTCTGATGGCCCCCACACTGTAGGCACCCTGGTGGACTCTGGGGCTGACGCTAACGTCATTAGCCGGCAGCTAATGATTCAACTCGGTCTCAAGAGCTTCCCTCTGCCCAAACCCTCACCTGCCCATGCCTTGGACGGGCGCCCACTGGGGGTGATAACTCACCAAACCGCACCTCTCTCTATGCGCCTGTCAGGCAACCATGAGGAAAAAATACAATTTTGCATCCTAGATCATCCGCAGATACCGCTAATTTTGGGGATGCCTTGGCTTTGTCGCCACAACCCTCACATCAATTGGGAGAAGGGAGTCATTTTGGCTTGGGGCTCATCATGCCATCTCTCCTGCCTCAAGCGCGCATCTGTTCCTGATCCCCTCGCCGCTCCGCCTGCGCATGCCGATATCGCTGGTGTGCCGCCTGAGTATCACGACCTTAGCCAAGTCTTCAGCAAAGCGCGTGCAACCTCCCTGCCTCCCCACCGCCCTTATGATTGTGCAATTGACCTATTGCCCGGGACAACGCCTCCAAGGGGTCGCCTATACTCTCTGTCGGGTCCAGAACGGCAGGCCATGGAGAGGTATGTCAACGAGTCGCTAGCGGCGGGCATCATACGTCCTTCCTCTTCTCCGGCGGGGGCAGGGTTTTTCTTTTCCGAGAAGAAGGACAAGACTCTCCGCCCTTGTATCGATTATCGGGGCCTGAACGATATCACGATTAAGAATAGATATCCTCTTCCACTAATGACCTCAGGGTTTGAGCTACTGCAGGGGGCTGCCTACTTCACAAAGCTCGACCTACGCAATGCCTACCATCTCGTGCGGATTAGGGAAGGCGATGAATGGAAGACTGCCTTCAATACCCCGCTCGGACACTATGAGTACCTAGTCATGCCCTTTGGACTCACCAATGCCCCAGCGGTCTTCCAGGCACTACTCAACGATGTCCTGCGGGACATGCTCGACAGATTTCTATTCGTTTACCTGGATGACATTCTCATCTTCTCCAAGACGCAGGGTGAGCATGTTCTCCACGTTCGCGCAGTTCTGCAACGCCTGCTGGAAAACTCTCTGTTTGTCAAAGCGGAAAAGTGTGAGTTTCATGCCTCATCAGTGTCCTTCTTGGGCTACATAATCGCTAAGGATAGCATCAGTATGGATCCCGCAAAAGTCTCGGCTGTTACTTCCTGGCCAACGCCCGAAACCAGAAAACAACTGCAGCGCTTTCTTGGCTTTGCTAACTTTTACAGGCGATTTATCAGGAATTACAGCGCCACGGCAGCTCCTCTTACGGCTCTCACCAGCCCCAAAACCCCTTTCCGGTGGAACCCAGGTGCCGAAAGGGCCTTCCAGGAACTCAAGCACCGCTTCACATCGGCCCCAATCCTTCAAATGCCAGATCCTGGTCAACAATTCATGGTCGAGGTTGATGCATCGGAGACTGGGGTTGGGGCCGTTCTCTCCCAGCGGTCACGGAAGGATGGGAAACTCCACCCCTGCGCATTCTTTTCTCAGCGCCTCTCTCCCGCAGAGAGAAATTATGACATAGGAAACCGCGAACTACTTGCCGTAAAATCCGCCCTGGAGGAATGGCGGCACTGGCTGGAGGGAACGAAGATCCCCTTTGTGGTGTGGACAGATCACAAAAACCTCGAGTATATCCGTCAGGCTAAGAGGCTGAACTCCCGCCAAGCTCGTTGGGCATTGTTCTTCACCAGGTTCAACTTCAACCTCTCCTACCGCCCAGGATCCCAGAATATCAAGCCGGACGCCCTCTCCAGGCAGTTTGAACTTGAGGACAGTTCATGCCGGGACCCCGAGACTATCCTTCCCCCGTCATGTGTCATTGGCTTGCTCACCTGGGAGATCGAGGAGAAGGTGAAGTCAGCTGCCAAGGGGCAGACTAAACCAAGCCAATGTCCCAGTAACCGTTTGTCTGTCCCCGACTATCTTCGTTCCGAAGTTCTACAGTGGGCTCACTCTTCGAAATTGACTTGCCATCCCGGCATTCAACGGACCCTGATTGTCCTCAGACGACGGTTCTGGTGGCCCTCTATGGAGAGGGACGTGCGTGAATTTATCCAGGCCTGTCCCATTTGTAGTCAGAATAAATCGTCACATCAGGCTCCTTCCGGGCTGCTGCGCCCCCTTCCTGTTCCGCATCGCCCTTGGTCTCATGTTTCACTTGACTTCGTGACCGGTCTACCTCCATCAAACGGTAACACAGCCATCCTGTCCATAGTTGACAGATTCAGCAAAATGGCTCACTTTGTTCCCCTCCCGAAGCTTCCCTCCGCAAAGGAAACGGCACAACTCCTGATTGACCATGTTTTCCGCCTACATGGGCTTCCCCTTGATGTGGTGTCAGACAGGGGTCCTCAGTTCAGGGCGGCTTTTTGGAAGGAGTTTTGCCGGCTCATTGGCGCTACGGCCAGCCTGTCCTCCGGGTTCCATCCGCAGACCAACGGGCAAACGGAGAGAGTAAATCAGGAGATGGAAACTGCCCTCCGCTGTCTGGCATCCCGAGACCCTGCCTCCTGGTCGGCCCAGCTCCAGTGGGCAGAGTATGCCCACAACACGCTGACCAGCTCCGCCACAGGAATTTCCCCCTTCGAATGCGTTCACGGCTACCAACCTCCGTTGTTTCCGGCTCTAGACGACGACGCCACCTGTCCGTCTGCCCTTGCCTTTGCTCGGCGGTGCCGCCGGACATGGGCCCGAGCCCGCTCGGCCTTGCTGCAGGCCAGTAAACGCTACACTCGGACGGCCAATAGGCGGCGTACTTCGGCCCCAACGTACCAGGTGGGTCAGAAGGTCTGGTTGTCCACTAAGGATTTGCCCCTTCGAGTGGAATCCAACAAACTCGCTCCCCGTTTCATTGGTCCCTTCCCCATCCAGAAGGTACTGAACCCGTCAGCTGTGCGTCTTGCCCTACCTCGCTCGATGCGTGTTCACCCAAGTTTCCATGTCTCCCGAATCAAGCCTGCAATAGATAGCCCCCTGGTTCCCGCGCTTCCGCCTCCTCCGCCTCCTCGGTTCGTTGATGGGGGCCCGGTGTACACAGTCCGGCGGCTGCTCCGCTCCCGTCGCCGCGGCAGGGGCCTCCAGTACCTAGTGGACTGGGAGGGGTATGGCCCGGAAGAGCGGTCTTGGATCCCAGCCCGCCAGGTTGTGGATGCCTCCTTGGTCTCTGACTTTCACCGCCTTCATCCTGATCAGCCATCTGGACCGTCTGGGCGTCGTGGCGCGCCCCGGCGTGTTTCCCGCCCCCCCGCCCATGGGGTTTCCCCGGCCGTTGGCCTTTCCCTCCCGCCCAGTGGTGGCCTTGGGACGTCGGGAGCCGTCCCTTGATGGGGGGGTTCTGTCACAGTCCACCATTTCAGCCACCTCACTTCCAGCTTCACCACACCCGCTCAGCCCTCCTTCTAATCAGCCTCGAACACCAACACCTGCAACCATTTACCCGCTCAGTATAAAGCCCGGTCACTTCCCTCCACAACCCGCCAGATCGTCTCTATGCGCTACGCCGAGCTTTCCAGCAATTCCTCCTGCCAGCCTGCCTGTTGTCCGACCCTGTTCGCCCTTGACCTCCCGATTGCCTGCCGAATTGACTGGATCCTTGGTATTTCGACCTTGCCTGCCTCTGACCACCCGCTAGCCTGCCGTCTTTACCTGTATGCCCGAGCCCCCCTCCCGTCTCGCTCCCTTTGCCCGACTCCCAGCCAAACCCCAGCTCTCCCGACTCCAGAACCCCCCAGACGTCTGTGCCACGCTCCCGTCAGCTCCCACGACTACCCGCACCTTCTGTTCAATAAACACTCTGCCATTGCCCTTACCAGTGCGTGCGTGCTCTTGGGTCCTCCCTCGTCCCGCCGTAACAAGTTCACAACGTATTTACAAAGTCCAGACTCTTATAATACTGCTTGCATTTGTAGGAAGATTTTTTTTCCTTTTTCTAATAAGTACCGTATATGTTGCAATTGGAAAATGAATAGTAGCCAAAGCAAGTGACGTCACAGATCTGACGTGTTTTGCTTATGGTTTAAATAGCAAAATGGCTTACCGATGGCTTACATTGACAAAAAAGAATGTCATAAATAGAATTTCTCAATTCTGTCATTTTGTTTCAGTTTTTTCATGCATTGTTAATATATATATATGACATGGAAGATTATTTTTTTGTTTTTGTTTTGTTTTACAAACACTGCAGGACAATATTACAATATGTATCACAATACGCCCTTGCTGCATTGAAATACAATAGCGATACACTTTCAAGTTGCAATACAGTATCAGTTCGTGAGTATCAATACCTTGAAATAAGGCCTGGTATCAGCCTCATCGTGATACCTGGTATCAGAAATACGCCACTGAGTTGAACTAATGTAAATATAAACTAATCATGTAGTATATACAGTACTTATACATTCTAGGTAATATATACAAAATAAACGTTTAACATTTTTCACACTCAACTACTTGTTTTTGTTGTTGAATGTCCTTGCTCCTTTGTCCTTTTTGAAAATCTAATATTGCCCTTGAGCGCTAAAGTTTGCCAACCCCTGCACTGAGGGACATAACTGACTCACAGTTCAAACAGCCAATGTTTGCCCTCTCGGCAGCACCGCTATGAGCGCCCGAGTCTCCGGGGAGATTGCTATCTGCCCCGCCGGTGACTACCACCTGTGTCACTAGCAGCGGAGATCTGCAGCTGTGCCATCCCATAATCCCGTGTAGTAGTGAGGGTGGGTATCCCATGACGTTCAGCTATGACATCACCCCCGCTTATAATCATTATCCTCACTGTGGATAAGGGCACGTCCTTAATCGGGTGTGACGGACATTGTGACGTGGGCGCTTGAGGATGACGTTTGTGGCGTGTTAAGGCATGCGCTACACACGTGGCTGCTTGGAACGGGGAACAGGGAAATACATTGCGGGAGTGCATTAATTGTTTCTCATCAGAGCCGGTTCATAGAGTTACTGAAAAAGAAATAGAGAAATGTGGTATTATACGAATGAGTTTAGGCAAAATCATCCGACAATAGGAAAGATATTTTAAAACATGTAAACGTATGTGAAAACTAGTGTGTTTAATCAATCCGCGCCAAAAGAACGCCTACTTCTAACAAATAACATGTCAGTAACAAGTGACAATAACTTTGTAACATTTTGAAAGAGAAAATGCTTGAAGCACGTGAACTGCTCTTACACGAAAGCAAAAGGTAAGAAGAAATCTCAAGGCAGACCAAGAACAAGCACATTTTGACACAATTTAAGAAACTTAATACATAACCCAAGGAATAGAAAATCTTCAGGTTGGAATTAGGCCTCTTCAAAATATGCACAAAAATCTGATAAATATCTGCCAATACCACAGTTGAGTGAATCTAAGATGCACTGTCAATGTCATTTTATGGGATTATTTAACATTTGTTATTAAATAGTGCTAGATATAAAGACGCATTAGCAATGATGTACATTGTGTACTAATCTCTTATTCTTATTCTCTTATCCATAATAATTTTAACCTTTTGCTTGCCGTGAAACGAAAATAGAGTCCTTAAGGAGAGTATTTTTGGAGAAATCTAAAAATTGACATTTCCAAGTGATCTATATTGTCATCTTTGCAAAATTTTACCAACTGATACACGGAAACTTTTACCAGAGGGTGTGTCCCTATGCTTATGAAAGATCAATCATATCCGTTTATCTTTATGTGTCAATTAGCAGAAAACCTTACTACTTGTAAAATAGAGTATAAACACTACACACACACACACACACTCACGCACACACGAGTCAACCACTTGCAAATGTCTGCATTCAGTACAGCAACTTATGCATTCATTGATATATAAAGAAAATATTGAATGATCTGATTTCAATGTTAAAGAAAGTAGTCTTAAACCTAATTCTTTTGAAAACACAGTATTTTTCCCAATATGCCCCACACTGGCATTTAAATAATTCAACAGTTTACAGTCAAAACAACTCCAGGTAACTTCATTTAAGTAACACTTTACCACTCCTACCACTCTCTCGCAGTGCAAGTGTAAACATTGCTATTCGAATGCAAATGTATAAAGTTATGACACAAGATGACAACCGTCTAATGTGCTGGTTGTCCGTGAATAAGACCTTTTCTCCAAATCTAATTGTCAATGTGTCCTTTGTGTAAAAAACATTAAACAATAAAAACAAGAAAATACTCCACTCCAATAACTTGGATAAGGAGCGACAAGTGTTTAACAAAAAAATGCTAAAAATTGGCGTTTTTAGGGGGGGTTGAATCCTGGTACCCGACTATCGGCGTTGAAATCATTAGAAGTGGACGAGTATGTTATCTATGTGAAAGTCGTTACGTTCCAGCTTGTCAAAGTCACAATGAACACACACACGGGTCATGCCAGGAATTTCCCCCCGGCAACTTCAACACTGGGCTCTCACCCTCTGTTGTCTGGGTAGCAGCAGTGAAGTGAGTGTCATTTTTGGCTATCAAAGAAAGGGCAATCGAGTTGTCTCACACTAACGCGTGCATGCATGCGCACAGCCAGCACCACTCCAGTAACTCCCTACTTGTGTTGATTGGACTTGTACGAGACACATCACCGGCATCTCTAGAACAGATTCGCCTCAGCACCACATGTCATTTTTAGTATCAGGCGGGAAAACAAAACCGCTACATGCACACAAGCACCATTTACACCGTCTAAAAAAAAAAGCAGACATTTTTGACACCTTTTTTCTCCTTATGTTGCTGGTCTGCATAAACATCAGAAGTCAGGAGGCGAGTCAACTGGCAATCAGAAGGATTCTGAGGTAGTATCAGAAGGCAAGACAAGGTTTAAAAGCTGGCATTCTTGCAACTCTAAAAGTGTTGTTGTGGGTGACCCTTAATGATCTTGAATAGTGGGACATAAAACACTCAGCGATTTTTCACTTTCAGCACAATTACCATTCACAGAACCACAGTTACAAGACTTATGGAACTATCATTTTAAATTGATTTGAAAAAATGTATCCAATCCCAAAGATGTATTTATTTACATGTCCTTAAAGAGTCCAAACATTCAATCCCAGATTGCCGATTTTTTTCCAAAATATTAGAGTAAAGGAAGATCTGAAATTTACTGGTGTTGACTCCTTCAGTGCCAGCTATTTTCCATGTGAAAAAATAAGTACAGTTCCTGGGATTTAATGTCTCAGACTCTTATGTGAAAATGCTGGGGATTTAATGCCTTATTTATTCATAATATTTATTTATTATTTCTTTGTTGAGGTTACTCGGTAAGGTTGTACTGGACTGCTTGTACGAGCTGTCAATTTTCTGCGCTGTGACAGAAAATTGGGAAATATCGTCAGACATTTTCCAAACTTAGAAATAGAATCAGATAGCTATTTCACACTTCCTGTCAAATCTGGCATTTTTTTTTTGCCATTTTGTCCATTTTACAGCTATATTTAAAAGCACCAACCAATATGAGGTGTTGAGATGAATCTGAAAATAATCTGCCTTTGGAGATGGCATACCCTGTACAAAGCTTGTAAAAGCGCACTTTAAAAAAAAAAAAAAAACATTTCCCTGGTATGCAGCAATGTAGGGTACCTAATCAACTTGACAATTTTCTGCTTCCAAAAGGTCAAATGTATCAAAACCCAGTTTTAAAATGCAAGAAAAAAAACACTTTTTTATATTGTCAATGTCCTATACAAATGATACTACTGATTTTTTTTTTTTTTGTCCATGAGGAAACTGAAACTGTGTGACTTACTGCGCATGTCTACGTTTTTTGTGTATGTGTGTGGCAAAAGACACACCCTCTCTGGGAATGTCTTGTTGAGGTATTGCGCCAGCTCTGACGCCACACACAGAGGAAGGTCTTTTTTTTCTGAATCCCCCTGACACAAAGCTCTCGGACATTTCCCAACAAGGAAGGACTAGGAAGGAAATTTTGGAGGAGTCATCAGATTCTAGATAAGTCTTTAATCTGACTATGATAAAACAATATGTCCCGTTGACATTTGTGTCCAAAGATGGAAGACTGCGTGTCAACTGCCCATACATAGTGAAGCCAGAAGACACCCTGCAATGAACAAAGCTTCCCACGCCGCTCAGTTTGCATGCTTTGCTGAAATCGACTCCTCAGACTCCACAAACAGCGTGAGATTAAACTCGCATAAGATCACTGGGCACAAAAATAGATAGACTGTGAGAGGTATTCATTTAACAAAGGGTCATTTTTGTGTCATTTGCAGTGCACACTAGTCTAAGAAGGATTTCCACTGCAGTTACTGGTATTTATGTTATTTACATCGGGGGCCAACATATTAGATGCAGCTGTCAGCACGAAGCAGTACAAGCCAACACCGCTGCAAAGTGCAAACTGCAATCAAAATGATGAACACTTAAGGCTGTAACGGTACGGAATGTATTGTGAATTTTTGATTCAGAACATTTGGTATGGTGTAAAGGTGTACTGGTTTCTTACAAAGAACAAATGAGGCTTGGTTGGGCAATGTGTATAATAGCCCAGGAGGGCTTATACGGCACACTACATTACTCCGGCCCATCAAGCATTTTCATTGTGAGGAGTCCCATCATATTTGTTGAAATCTCTTATATTTTTTGAAGTGTTATTTTTACTTATGGTTTCCGTTCTTTATGGTCAGTATTTGTGCCGTAAGGTAATTCAATAAGAATATGTAGTTGCATCTATTATTTATCTTTTTAAAGGTCATCAATCTTTTTACCTGTTCAATCCTGTTTGGTTTAGGCATGGCAAAGATTGTTAAAGCATGGCAAAAATGCTTCATTTTATGAATTCTGGCACACCGTACCAGACTTGATGAAACATGTGGGAATTACATTTGTATAGGATCACGTTGGACGGTGAGGTATGTTTACTATAAGTAAACGATCTTCCCTTATTTACACACAAACGCTAATGATGACGTTGACGGTGAGGAAATTAGCATACAAGTCGAGTAGCCAATTGTGTCCTCTAGCGGCATCTGGTTAGTCCTGTTCTGCCAGACGAAGCGTAAAAAAGTAAACACTCTGTGCGTAGTCTCTACGCTGACTGTCAGTGCTCCATTCAGACAAGCCGTTCAGTCGTGACATACATGCAAATAAAGATCATGCACTCAACCAGTTCTGCTAGTCTGTCATTAGGAATGCAAAGACTCCAACACGGCTGACATAAAGCAGGCACTGCGCAGAAGACAACGTCCAGATGACTGCAGTTCTAGTCAAGTCAGACATTTAAAGTTCTTGCAAGCTTAATCTGAGAACGCTATCATTCTCTTTCCGAAGTGGGAAACAAGTTGGAGAACGGTCATTAGATTATTACTGTTTATTAGATTATTACTGCATAACAATAATGAAAAAATATTAAAAAGGAATTCAAATATGGTTTCTTATTATCCACCAAAAGTCTTAACTGACCAAAAAACATTCAATATTTTTTTCTTAAAGGTAAGCAGAGCTGTATCTTGCCAGCTTTGGGGCAACACTTGGAACACATTGGAAAGGTGGAGCGAAGGTGGGCAAATTGGAAAGTTGACCAGATTTTGACCTTACTGTTTTCACTTCACGACTCGTTTCAAAGTAAACAAACATCAGCTCGCTCGTGGTATTGAGATAAGGTGTGTCATGCATCACCTGAAGATTTCCGATCTACTATACATGCAAATACACCCAAGCACTACAAAAGTATTCAAACACACTAAAACCAAACTATCACGCACACCCATCAGCGCTTCTTGCATATCTCACGTGAGTATTAAGAGATTACGTAAAATGGGCGCGTAAGAACTGATGAAAGGAGATAGATAAAAAAAAAGGGGAAATGGCAATGCAAGCATTCTCTTCTCTCCTCCTATCACAGCAAAGATTCTGAGATTTATTTCCAGCGTTGTCTGACGGCATGACAGTAGACAAGCATATTTACCGGGCTCCCTCCTCCCGGCGTGGAAGGGACAGGAGGACAATTTGTCAGAGGGAAATGAGAGCTGACAGTCAAGGACAAGTCAAGACAGGACGAGGGCAGGGCAGGTTGCGCCTCGGGCTGCATCTCTTGTTTATCAGCGCGAGAGAGAGTGAGAGAGATACTACTTTCTGGTAGGACAAATGCCGTGGACTAGGAATCACTTCAAACTTGAAGTCTAAACAAGTCTACAAATAAAACCCTTGGATACTATGGGAGGTTTTCCATTTTCTACAGTGCCGTCAAAGGTGAGCTGGAGCCTGTCCAAGCCAAGGAGAGGCTGAGAGGCAGCCTACATGGAGGACGGATTGCCGGTCAATCAACATAAGGAAACAGACAACCCTTCACACTCATATTCAGACCTGTGAAGAAGGGTAGATGAAAATAGGATATGATGATATTATGATTGCGCTACTGTTCAATTGCCTGAATGGCTTAGGTTGTGAATACAATAGAAACAGTAGGATTTTGAGGTGGGACAATCAGTGGTGCTCAGTGTCTCAATCAAACAAGGTCCATCAGTTTTTAGCTGTTAAGCTGCACACATAGGCATCATTTATTTTTTATTTTTTTGCAGAGGTGGGCATTTTACATTAATTTTTGCTGGTTCGTCAATTCATGTGCCGTCAGTATGTGGACTCCCTTACTGTCGATATCAATGTGTCCATTGGTTACTTGAATAGAAGGCATCCAAGAATTCTTCGCTAAACTATGTGCACGCTATTTATTCATTCACATCATATTTAAAAAGCAAAATAACACAAATATCTTAATACTTGATTCTAAACATTGCTATTTTCTTTAAGCATGTCCAATGAATGCATTGAGCAAGATTTTGTGCAGCATGTATTTCAAGGAAGTGCAAACATTAGACCTTCCAGCCATGCTCAGCTGTTTCTATGAGGAGGAAGTGTTGCTCAGTGTAATACATCAAGGACACTTTCTCTCAAAACAGTAGCTGCTGAATGCTAATGCTTTAGCAGTCAACTAGTTATTTCTGGCTGCATGTACAGTTTGTATGTATGCTTGCTGCCTATTTAGACTGTTTATGCTTCCATGTTCCCGAGGATATAGTGGTTTCACGATTTTTAGAATTTTGGAAGATTTGATGGCATGAGATGATAAACTAATATGATGAAGGGTGACTATTACGGTGACGGAGATTAAAGTGAGGGATGAAATATTCAGTTCTATCGATTGGAGCACTAAATAAAAATGTTCGAAAAAATGTTAAATTGTTTGAAACCCTAAAATACCAATATGTTGGCATTTTATTCATCCATCCATCCATCCATCCATCAATTTTCTATAGCTGCTTAAGCTCACAAGGGTCGTAGGCTTGCTGGGGCCTATGGCAGCTGTCTACGGACAGTAGGCGGGGGACGCCTTGAACTGGTTGCCAGCCAATTGTCGGGCACACAGAGACAGACAACCATTCATGCACCCAATCACATCAATTTAGTAGGTCCAATACCCCTGCCCTGTTTTTGGAGTGTGGGAGGAAGCTGGAGTGCCTGGGGAGAACCTAAGCGGGCTCGGGGAGAACACACAAACTCCACACAGGAAGGACGGAGCCAGCTGGATTTGAACTCGGGTCCCTTAACTGTGACGCGGGCATGCTAACCGGTGCAACACCGAGCAGCTTCCTTTTATTCATAAAACAGTAAAAGTTTATTCTTATCTGTAAGCCACATCGGGAATTATATCTGAAAAGATACTAAGGGGCTACAGTGGCAAAGTGGAGACCGTGAAGTATATTACGGCGGGGGTTAGTATAGGATGGATGTAAACCAACAGGAGGTAACACTCAAACAGGAAGGAAGGAATGGTGAACAATAGCGTGACACATACACACAAATACAGACTCACACAAGGAGAACAGGATGAAAAGTGCAAATATTTCCATTTACCATATTCCTTCAGTGTTCTTCAGAGAGCTGGTGGAGCGCGACCTCGGCTTTAGAATGATACTCATTTTCTCAACGTCCCGTCCGCATCTACCTGCTCTACTTGTGCACACGCACATAGAGCCACACAAGCACATGCACACTTGAAGGCCACTCGGACCTCCAGTCCTGCCACCTCCCCTGGATCAATTCCTCTGTATCCCAGATGATTCCGGACTTTCTTCAAATGTTCCTTCCAGGAGAGGTTAGCAATTTATCCTTGCTTAGAATCCAGACAACTTCCTGGGTTCAGCTTCTCCACAGGGCACATCGACCCCTCACCCGAGTGGAAGCGTTACATGACTCTTCACGCTCTCTCTGCTTCACTCCACAGCTGCAGCCTGGCTTTTGAGTGCAAGTGGGAGGGGCAGTTTTGGTTGTAGTAATTCCTTAAAGGGCGGGACTTGCTTTCACCCCTTGCTGCCTCCCAGGCGTCCTTAAAATCTCACGCGTCAGTCACCCGCGCTGCCACGGTAACCTAAAACCAACGGCAGCAACGCCAGTAGAAGCAGCAGGCCCCTTGTGTTTTAACCGCGGCTAAGAAAATGTGTGGGAGTGGACTCAGAGATAAGGATGTGAAATTATGATAAGTGAGCCTTCATTAAGAAACTCGTTTTAACACTTCATTCACGTTCGTTTCCTTCGTCTTAACACAATCAGTCACATTTTGAATCCCAGAATTTTTTTGTAGTTGAGTATTTCACTTCTATATTTTAGCATTTTAATTGTAAATTATTAGCGTTATTGTTAATTAACATAAAGTATACCATTGATTCTTTGTTAAAGTACAAGTTCTCAATCCTCACAAAACTGCGTGACGTTTTAGTTGCAGAATTACAACACTACCGTTGACCATGATCTGAGGAGAAATTACATCCATGAGGAGGTGGTAATCTGGACATTCTGGCAATTTTGCCTGTGGGCTGGGCTTCATGAAACCATGCTCAGGGCCGCTATTCCAACCACCACAGTCAAATTCTCTTGCCGACTGCATTAACTTTAATATTAGGAGTGTCACTTAGTTGCAATAAATTAATAGCAGAAGTGGTAATGATTTACACGTGTAACACGACTAGGAATAACACTGTAACTATATTACACGCTGTCTCAACAGAATAAGACATTCAAAGAGTGCTAACACGGTCTCAAGTCTTACTTATAACGGTAACACACATTGCTGGGGAAGCTTCCATGCAGTTGTAATGTTTGTGTCAGTTCTCTACATACAGTAGAGCACCAGAAGAGGTGTGGATAGACTTTAAAAAAGAATGCTAACAGGAAGAGCCATGTTAGCTGCCGAAATGTTTCACATTTATATTACCAATATTTGATAATTGTATTCAGTGTAAAATGTGTAACATATCCCATTGTCTATTGGTCACTTTTGTGTCCTTCTGCCCATTATCTTTCAATAGTAGCTCTTTCTTTTTTATCAAATACAATACGAATATCGTTGGAGGAATGCTAAACCATCTAATATTCATACACAAATAAGAATAAAATTGTATATTTCCATTAAAATGAACTAATGTGGGAGAGCGGCGTGTATACACAACAGCATCTCGAGTAAGCCAGAGTTAACGTGTGTGCCTGTTTTAAAGCAAATGTGGCTATGGAATGTAACAGTTGAATCCCCATATGTGAAATCAACAGATGTGTGTTATTATGTCTAAAATCATATAAATATCACTTATTGAACCCTGTTAGCACATGAATGCAATATTATTTCTGCATTATATATATTATATGCAATATTGTCCATTTTGTTTTTATCATTGCATGGCTGTCGATTCCCCACCCCCATTACTCAACAACCTTACGCTGAAGGATTGGAGCGTTGTTCTTTTAAACAGACGAAGAAGACAGCCAAACACAAAACGCCCCAAAGTCAACTTTAAAGCAGCCTTGAACATTTCTGAAAGACCGACGACGTAAGCTATGGTAGCGTGACATCAGTCAGTGGAAGGTTCCCTTTTGTTTGCGGCAAGTACTGCGTATATAAAAGACATGCCAAAACAAACGGCCGGCTGGACCTTTTTGACTGATAATACCGCGGTCATCCACTTCAATCACACGCGTGGGCTTTCATGTCAGGAAAGGAAGGCGGCCTTGAGGTGAGTGCAGGATGCTAATGCTACGTGCACGCGTATGCCGATGAGTGCAAACGCAAACGTGCGCGCATGATGTTTGTGCGTGATCCAAGATTACATATCATAAAAGTGAAACTGAAACTCAAATCGACACTGAAACCGTTGTTGCAATATAACGGACAAGCAGATCAGCTTCTTCGAAGCAGATGCCTCATTGTATTTTCCATTTAATATTGAATGCCACACTTTTGATGTACATTTTCAGCTCTTACATTGGACAAATGTCCCTAGGTGCCAATTAGTGACACAATTTTATAACTTGATACACCCTGATTTCCCAGTGTAGTTTTTCGCTTGAAATGACATGAAATGAAAGGTATTTTGCTGTTTTTCATTCATTGATAAAACAAAGATTTTATTAAAACGGAAGAGACCAATCTGCCTGTCACTACATGTCACTGGTGTTGATTAAAATGACGCATTTGTAATTAATAAATCCTATATGTTGGGACAAACAGTAGACCTGGGACAGCAGATTGATTCACGAACTTTTTAGGGAATGACATTCTAATATAGCAAGCGTTTAGTCCCTGGAGCACTTGATCAACCCCAGTGAGATTAATTATCTTTTGTAATCTGCCTAGTCCTGAAAACCTGCCTGAAAAAAATTATACAAACCTCCTACCACATGGGTTCTCAAACGTTTTGGAGTCAGTTCAGAAAGCAAATTTTCCAAGGACACCCGTTGCAAATGTTTACGGAAACAAAAACAAAAAATAAATAACTTAAGTCAAATGCAAGTGCCCTTTTTATTCAGCAACATATTCAATTTGACAAAAAAATATATTTGTTATTTTTCAGCTATACTGAAGTTTAGAAGATAAAAATTGCAAGTTGCACGCCTGAGTCAAACTGGTCAATTTCCCCCCAAAAGGTTGCTGCCAAATATTTAGTCAAAAACATTGTTGTAAAATAATATGCCGCTTTAGTTTTGCTGGGTTCATCACCTTTTTAACAAGAAATTGTAGACACAAAACACATTCTGACAAATTTAAAAATTAAATTTACATTAATCTTTTTTTTTAATCTGCATCTAATTGCATTTATTGATGGTCCGGTCATCCTCATATGTTCTTGTTAGCGTGAGTGCATGTGGTGGTGACGCGCTGATATAAACTGAACATGAACACATTGTGCTGTCAGATTTTTAAAATCATAACACTTTCCTTTTTTGAAGAGTGAATACTTTGACAATTTGATAGAAAATGAAATTAACACACACACACACTATATATATATATATATATATATATATATATATATATATATATATATATATATATATATATATTAATAACCCACGTTCTGTCTAGCTTCAATCTACTGTTGTAGTAATTACTGCACTATCAAAGCGCTATCAACAGCGGCCAGAGGCGGCGCCAAAAACAGTTAAAGATAAAACTGTTAAAAGATAAAACTAAATCTGTTCCAAAACACACTATTTTTTTCACAGACCCCTGCATTCACGCCCCGGGGTTCCGCGGAATCCTACGTTGAGAGCTATTGCCCTAACGGACTTGCAGCGTCAGTGACATTGTACACTAACAAGCTCACCGTCACCGTATAGACTATTTTTCACTCAAGAAAATCAAACTACTGTATTTATTTACCAAAACATCAGTTTTGGAGCAATATGTAAAAAGAACGATTTGAAATGATCCTGTTTTTGACATGCAGAATTTAGTTTTACACCAAAATCGTAACATTTGAAACATGTAGGCTATATGAATAGCAATATCAATCAATCAATCAATCAATCAAATTTTATTTGTATAGCCCTGAATCTCTGAAGTCTCAAAGGGCTTCACAGATGAAAAGAGGTCATATATCAATCTTGCTACACTACACACCATTTGAAACTGTTCAAGTATCATTTTAAATAGTATTACTCAATGTCAAAATAGTGTAGTATTTCGTATTATATTTGCATTATAGTATAAATTAGATTATCTATTCAAATTAAAAAAAATAAATGTACATTTATATGCTTTTATAAAATACAAACACTTTAAAATAATGCACACTTCTCTTTGTTTTATTCAAATCTCACTGTTAATGATTTAGTAAATATTCACTTGATTTACTGTAAGAAGACTTCTTAACCCTTGGCCACTGAAGTATCCAGTATGGGAGATGAAATCTAAACGCTTGCAGAGTTCTGATATCCAAGACAGCCACCTAGTGCCGATTGTCCTGCAAGTGCAGCATTAAGCCTGCCATAAAAGAGCAGCAGCACACGTTTATACGGCAAACATCAATTGACAAAATGATTGATTTTGCTTAGGGGGGAAGATAGGTCCAGCGTGTAGTACACATCAAGAAAGCGCTTAAAGTAAACGCTGATATATAAAAATAGCACTAAACGAATTTGAGGACAGATGGCTCAGGCGTGCTATTGACAAGGCTCCATCCATATCTATATGTCTACACAACCATTATCTAAAGTTCTTTTGCAAATACTACACCACCACACACATGGATCCAGAGTGCACATTTTTTTAAATCTTGGTTGTTGCTTTTTTACATCTTTGGTTGCTGTTATTTTTGTTTAGTTTGTTTTTGGCCCTTGTTGCGCGAGGTCACTGAGTGTATGTACGTTGTTCAGAGAAATATGGCAGCATGGTAATGGACCTAATAAGGTCTTAAAATTTGCTGTGCGGGGCCTTAATGGACACAGAGTGCTTGAATTATGAGCAGCGCGCCTGAACGCCTTGATTGAGTGTTCATTTGTTGCTAACCTTGTTGTCTGAAAAAGCAAAAAAAACAGAACTATGGGAATATGACACACGCGCGCACACACAAACCCTCCAACAAGACAGGCCCCAAGCTGAATTTTATGTGCCCAAGTCTAGTCCCTCCGTCCGCGTCTCAATTAAATGGTCAATGAGCCATTTCGGCTCAGCGTATGAGTCCACTCATCTACAAACACCATTGATTAATGGCCGCATCAAATGCGACCGCTATGGCACAAATTTTCTTGTCACAAAAAATGCACACTCTTTAGATTTATATTTGTCTCTAAGTAAATTAAATGCATAGCATTTGCTAATCTTTTAGTCCTTCAAGTCTTTGACAACTTGGTTCAGTGAACTGAACTAAGTGGCCGTATATTCCCCTTCCCAGGCTTTGCAGACTTATGTGCCTGTCGACTATACAAGCAAAAAATTTCCACATCTCAGTCAGTGCCCTGGACTCAGATTGTGCATGGCTCTCTTTCTCACTTTATTGTTACAGTTCAAATCCACCTCGCTCAAGTCTTCCTGTGTGGAGTTTGCATGTTTTCCCCGAGCCGGCGGGGGTTTTCTCCGGGCACTCTCACACACTCCAAACAATGCACGGCAGGTGAATTGGACACACTAAATTGTCCTTAGGTGTGATTGGTTGCATGATTGTCTCTGTGTGCCCTGCGATTGGCTGGCAACCAGTTGAGGGTGTCCCCCGCCTACTGCCCGAAGCCTGCAGCATACTGCGGCCCTTGTGAGGATAAGCGGCTATAGAAAATAGATGGATGATTGTGGAGACACCGTGAAAGGGTGATATGAGCAGGCCTTTCATCAATGCTTTTGATAATGTATGTTTGTTTTATAAGTCATCTATGTAATAAAAGAAATGTATCGGTTTCTCATCTCATTATATCGGTTTATCGATATCCCAAGATTTTTCTGTGAGGGAGATCCTTCACGATCGTTCTTGCTTGGGACGCCCACAGAATCTAAACCACTACTGCACACACAACAGGCACACATGTCGCAGGCACACACACACACACACACACACACATACGCAGATATACAATTTTGAGTAAACAGTGGTAGACTACAGCAGGTGGAAGAACTCAACAGATAGTCACAAGCATGCAAACAAAGCAAGCGGCTCAAGTTCAGGCTGACTTTCCGGACTGCAACGCAAGCACACAATTTTCTTAAAGTTATTGAAGTCAAGCCCTGTCCATTGCATACCCTCTCCTGCCGCGAGGCTTGATGTCAATGGGCTTGTTGGTAGCGTAGGGCGAGCCGTTGGAGCAGGCGTGACGGTAGCGCGCTATCCTCTCCAGCGACAGGTACTCAGAGTTGACCGGCAAACTCATCTCGACCAAGGTCGGAGGGGTCAAGGGGGGTGGGGGGTGTAGTCGAAAGCCAAACGAGCACGCTTGGTACCGACGAAGCTTCCGAGTTAAGAGGTAGTGAAAAGGAGGAGACCAAGAGTGGAGCGAGGACGGTGAGGGAGGCGGTGGGTGTGACTTTAAGTAAAAAGATGGTAGAGGGAGAGAGAGCGAGGGATGCAATAGGAGGGAGCAAAGTGCACATGCAGAGCAAACTAATTTATCATATCTGTCAGCTCATAATCAAGTATGTTTTCAAGTAATGCTGCAGAGCGGCTGCATGAGCACACTTCACCAAGGAATTGCATCCACGGTCGTCTGCGTGCGTTGTATTTGCCGCGTTGCTTCGACGGTTAAAAGCCGAGTGAATCTTATTAATGGAAACTGATGGTTTGGTTGTTGCTAACATTTTTATCCCCTGTCGTTCTCTTTGGTCTGCACATTGATGTAAAAACCATGTATTCAAAAGAAATGCAAAAGGCATTTTGTGGAGGGGTTCTTGGAGTGGAAACTTTTATTGACATTTTGGGAGAAAGAAAATAGTCATAAGACTTGAGCCATATTTTGGAAGATAATGTAGAAGGTATCAAAATATTAAATTAAAATATTAAAATTCATTGAAGTTGACCATGTTTTAAAGGGGCAGTGTGTAAGATTTAGACTTTTAAAGACCATTGAAAAGAATACATTAGTTGATTGTAAATTACAAAAACTTGCAAATGAATGTGTTCTTAATGACCAACACTATGTTTTAAATATAGTCATAGAGCTAGTTATCATTAAATTATATTACATGGGGAGTGGCACTTCTCCGGTGGCTGTCATATGTTACAGCTACAGACAACAGTAAATGCAGCACCTGCAGCACCTCCCGCTGTCCATAATGAAACGCGGTCCAAATATTACACACTATCCCTTTAACAAGTGAATTTCCAAGACTGATATTTATTTGATAAAACTATTTTGAAAGAGAAATTTAGGAAACAACTAAAAAGGAAAAATATTATCATCACTGCAATCATCATCATAATTGTCGTCATCATAATGCATGTTCCATCACAGAGGTGCAGCTAAATGATCTTTTAATTCAATATTTCTTGTTTTTGTACAGTATCTTTTTTCCAATTTTTCTCTTGAACAAGACTAAAGTACATTTTATTTCCAAATCTAACCGATAAAAAGTTACAGTCAAGTCAACCGTTAAGAACTCTTAAAAACAAAATTACGATACACGAGTAACACATTAGGAATATTAAAATGAACAAGTTTGCTCCTTTTAGGGTAAGGGTTGAACCAACTACTCATATAATAATAGTAATAATAATAGTAATAATAATAATAATAATAATAATAACGACAAGAATTATAGGAGGACAAAAGCCCACACTCACATTCAACTCCTGCAATTGACAGTTTTCGCCAGTAGAAGGAAGTAGTGCATCAAAAAAGCGGCCAAGAGTCAACGATGACACCCTGAAGTCATGACTTATGCAGAAAGGGGATATAGACTAAATCAAAATAATAATAACAATAATAATAATATGAAGAAGAATGATTGCGTATAGCTGGAAAGAAAAGTCTAGGCATTTTTGTTTTTTGACTTGGCCCTTTCATTTTTTTGCAAATAAATGCCAGTGTTTGGAACTTGAGATTCATAAAAAATAAAACATTCATCTCTATGTTTCAATCAAACATAGATAAATAGCTCAATTCAGAGACATTGATCATTTTGCAATGTTCTGTTCTATTCTTCGAGAGTTGTTAATATTTAAATTCAAGAATATATAGCACGCTTGCATGCACGCACACATGCACACAAACACACTAAATCTCAACAGCGTTTCTGTTGCCGCTCCACTCCGCCAGACTCATCCGGCGTAAGACAACACATCATGTATGTGTGTGTAAGCATGACGATGCCGTCACACCAGAGGGCCCCGTGACATCCGCATACGCACAAAGTACCCATGTAGTGACTTGGGTGAATGTCAGGACAGGTGACGCGCATGATCCGGTGCAGAGACGATCCCCTGTGCGTCCTTACAAAACAACCGTATGCTTTGCACACGCTGCCAACGTATCGAATGGCAACGCTACTGCCGTCACTCGGTCTCTCGCCGTCCCTGACGCACGCTGCCATGTAACCAGGGGTGACACAAGTACACGCACTCTATACTTAAAAAGTGCCTGTGCTGCTGAGAAGGAAAAAGATGTGTGGTTTATCATGAAAGACTAAATCCAAATGCAAGTTTGGCTTCACTTGCTGTATTAAAGTAAGCTTATAATAGCTTGGGGGAACCTATTTGTCAAGACAACATGCACGCAGCCATACCTGCCTGCAAGGGTCAGGGATGCGACACAACATTATGCTGCCATTCATCTTCTATTCAATGCATGTGATTATTTTGGTCACAGTCTGACAATTTTCCAGTCCCTACTAATGGATGAAAGGACCTTTTCGTCAGTATTGGAACTTGTGAGAACAGTCATCAATCAGGCTATGCCGGTCTCTATTTGAAGGAGGTGAAGGATGCACTCCGTGGCAGGTTAAGACCGTCACTTATCAGAATTTGAGTCACTATGACGCGGCGGTCATTTATATATTGAAATGGACTTCAGCTGACGACTAGTTCAGAACTGACACCGAAGACTTCATTCTAAACATTATTTAACTTTTGGTCGACATGATAACCCATCTGAGCGAGATTGTGTACAGTATGCATTTTGATTCATGAAACCATGAAAGGCAGCACAAACAGAGAAATCTCCGGTAAACTCATCTCTGTTATAGGTGTGAATGACAAGTTGTGTGTTGAACCACCCCAGTTTATTCCTCAATATTCACTCAACTGCACATATTTCTCCACTGCTTATTGACAAAGTGACTATTCTCACATTGATTGTAAATCACAGTTTGTTCTTTATACATAGATGCAGCAAAACAGACAAATATACAAAGATGATGGACTTGATAACTAGAAAAAAAAAATATTAGGCTATTAGCGTGAGCTACTATTTGAGGATCTAGGGTCATTTACTCCTGCGGAAGACAGTTTGTGACTTTTTGAGAATGGGACACTATTTGAGGGAAGTTTTTACTTTGTTTACATGGATGATCGAGGCAGCAACTAATTGTATAATTAAATACTAACTGTGGCACCGTCTATTGCAAGCGGGTCAATATTTGAGGGAGGAGGTTTTTCCATTTTTTAATTCAACGGGACAACACACCTGATGACTAATTGAGAATCAATGACGATTAGGAGAGATGTCCGTTTATTGAGACATGAGACAAAGCTATTATTTTGAGGCGGGTGTTTGTTTGTTCAACTGAACTACATAAATGGCAACTAATTTTAGTCCATATATTTTTTGTGAAAATACTACATGGTGGTTTGTATGAGATTTTTCTAAAATCCCTAAAGGACGGGAAAAAAACTTTACGGTATAACAGTGCAGTACATTGCTCCAAAGTGTCTTTCTCCATTTGTGAAAGCATTTAGTAAATTGGATACTTAGCCGAGTTTTTGAGTGACTGATAACGCTGTTTCGTGGGTTTACAAATGCTCAGAACTGCAGTCAATCACTCAGTGCATTACCTTTTTAGTGTTATTGTTACTCAACAGATAACGCATAGTGTGAGCGACAATCCGATTCGACAAAGAGATTGGCCACACACCCATGTATCTTACGCCACTGGCTGACAGGCCTGTACAGAAAGAGGTAATTGAATTCTCTGCAACGGTGGATAACTGGTTAAAAAAAAAAAGAGAAAAGAAAACATTCTCCGCGGCTCCCGCTACGGCGGCAGATTATCACCATGGCAACTGTACCTTGGCCACGGAAAAGCAGGGTGACAAAGACTGCCTATTCATCTTCCGGTGAGTGTGAATGGGTAAAGTTATTGTGAGGAAGTGGCAGCGACGGCGTGGCCGAGAGGCCCGTCTGCTTTCACGCCAACCAAGCGTTTCTCCACCGATACCGTGAAGAAAATGAGAAAATGGGCCGTTTTGTGTGACGAGCGCCAATTCCTTTGCCTTTCCTTGGCTCGCGCTTCGTGTCTACCATTCGTCATGATCGCCGTCATGTTTAGGATGTGGTTGCCTTGGAGACGTGACAGCTTTGAAAAGGGACAGGTATCCAATCAGACGCAGTTGCTAAGGATAGGAAATCATGACAAAAAAAGAGGATGACGACAGTCGATGTGATGTCAGCACAACACACGCAAACGTGATTAAAAAATACACACAGAAGTATCTCTTCTCACTTGCCTCTCTTGTTATGAAAAATTCAGGTTCCGGAACGCCTCTTCTGAAATTATTGTCCCTGGTTTACAAAGGAAAATTCAGGATACGAAAGGCGAAAATTGTTGGAAACACTGCTGTCTCTCCCGGATCTGTCTCGGTGCTAAGACGGACTTTTGATTTGGAGACTCCTTGGTTGTCGGTGGTGAAACGTTACAGTATTTGTGTGGTGGGCTGCGCTGGTCATCTGAGTGCATCACATACTCTGAGAACAGCACGCGCAAATATTTCTCATGTGGGGTTTTAAAAATCATTTAAGACGGACAAATGATTCTGCTTGATATATTCCACTGTGTATGATTTATTTGAATGAACTTGCATGGCTAATTTCCTTGCCAACATTCCATTGATGCAGTGACAACAGAGGCACTGAAACAATGAAACAGGCGTTCAAGTGTCACTGAGGGAGCGCCGTTGAGTCCTAGCAGGATTGATGTCCTTTGCGCACACTAACTGTGAAACTATCTTCCTCTCTAGACACCGTGGCAAATTGATGGAGAGATGAATGGACAGCCTTTCAAATGTTACGCATGGCCACACACAAACACACGCACCTACACACGCACATGCTGCCACAGCACTCGAGATGCAGTCCGGCGCAAGAACACGGGGCAGCTAATAGGTTTAACCTGGCAGCCAGCCCGGTGATGTCAGAGTAATCCCTCGTTAAAGCCCCGATGACATCACTACTACGCTAGTGAGAGTGTGTGAGCGAGAGCTGCGGCCACATGCTTGTGGACAGACAGACACCCTTTGCGTGTGCGCGTGAGTGTGTCTGCGTGTCTCTTGTGCTGCCTGTGTTTGCATGACAAAATCCTTGCCATCCTACCTTTATTGTGTGGACATTTCTCTTTGTGGGAAAATTTTGGACAGTCCACAAGAGAAAGCCCATTAGACTGTGAGCGCGTGTGTGTGTCTGTCAGGGACAGCCTGTCATTGTCCGCCAACACAGACCAAGTAATCCAGGATGTTCCCCGGCACACACACACACACACACGCTAGTGTTTTTTTTTTTTTTTTGGTATGTGACAACACAATGTGTTCATGTTCAGTTTATATAAGCGCGTCACCACCACATGCACTCACGCTAACAAGAACATATGAGCAGGACAGGACCATCAATAAATGCAATTAAACGCAGATCAAAAAAAGGCAGATAAATGTTAATACCACTGAGGAAATTGAAGAACACGACTAAAGAAAACTAAAATAAAAATGAAGTTTTGAGACGCCTCAAGAAAAGGGGTGAATGCAGTAAAACATCTTCTTGTATGGAAATATGATCAAATAAATACCTATAAAAAGGAGAAGGGTTCTGAACAGCAGTAGAAGAAATAGAATTTTGTACAACTAGACGAGCACCATGAATGCATCTGCTACCTATTTGAGGATACACACATTAAGACCTTGGCCTACAGCCATTAATGGAAAACATTAAAAAGTAGGGCTGTGACTATCGATTGTTCTATCAATTAATCAGGTATATTTTGAAATGGTTCATGGAAAAACAACAACTAAGCAATGCACAGGGATTAATGTTCTTCTCACCAAACCTTTTGAAACTGCTTCAGCTTTCCCGGCAGCCTACAGAAATCTGAGTATAATTACTACTAAGAAGCGTAAATCATAGCATACTAAGAAGCGTAAATCATACCATTTGGACCATTTTAACTTAAACGATGGCTCTACACGATTACCCGACCATCAAAACATTTGCTAATGAATTTGATCAATCAATTACTTGTCAAGTAAACTATTAATTTGGAGAGCTCTAATAAAAAGGCTTTGACGCAGACGGACGGTACCTTGCCAGTACACGCAATTGCAACAACCCGCTTGATTAAAAGCAAAGGAACTCACATATACTGTACAACAATAATAAAAGCCCTCGGGTGTAGTTTAAATGTTGGCAGTGTATGATGAACAAGCCATAAATGGCCGCTGACTTGAATGTTATTTTACACGGTGAGAATAAGCGAGTCTACGCTAGCGAATGGAAGAAGAATCGACAGTAACGGTTGGGATTGTGCAAGTGGGAGTGCGTTTCCTCCAAGTGAGCCACTGCATTCATCGTGTGCCAATACGCATAAACGCACACAAGAGACAGTGTTGGCTACACATTGCTTCTAAGGAAAATGTTTGCACAAATGATGAGATAATGCCAAGTTTTAGGGGGAAGAAGTGGGCAAGCGGCGGAGAAAGTCCCCGAGTCTGTTATTACGACTTGATCCAGCAAGGTGCAAGGGGGGACTCCCTCTCTAAAGCCGTCTAAGCCCTTGATTACACTCGGCCATAAACACTGTCGTCATCCAAATCGCCAACGTCATTCAGCTTCGCCGCTAATGAGGGCGATTCTCGGAACGTGTGTCAGGCGCCGCCTCTGGACGCCGCTGACCACGTCGGAGGCGGTTGCGCCACAGCAGCTGGCCATGTAATAAGCGCTTATTACACACACTCCATAATCCTCTCCGCCGATCTCATCTGTAACTTTTTTTTCTTGTCTGACAAGTGCCCGTTAAATTGGTTAATTGTTCTTTTTTTTTTCTTTCTACTAGAGTAAGAGAAATGCATGGTGGCCGACCGGGGCATTTTTAATTTTTTCAAGCAGGATCATAATTTTTTTCCAGGCCTGTTTTAGGAGATCATTTTTCTTAACAAATTTGAAGAACAACAACTCGAAACCAATGCCTAATCTACATAAGTGAATTTCCATTACAGTTTTATTGACTATAACTTTTATTTTTTTAATGATCTTTTCTACCTTATGTTCTTTACCAAAGCAGGGCTTGACACTGTGACCAATTCACCAGCTAATGTGCGGTGCAAGTACATGTTGTACATGAGGAGAAATATGCAACATTCTAACATAACACGTTGGCAATAAGCTGCACCAGCAGACTTCAAAATAAACACACAAAAATAAAAGATGGATGACAATAGCCATAGCCAGAACAGGCTTTTTAAAGGCCAATTTAAAGTTTTGCACTTTTGGTGGCGGATCAGTTAGCTTGACAAGTCCTCGCGACTCCACCAGTGGTGTATTTTGAGCTGTGACGCTACCTGTAGTTTGTCACTCAATGTATGACGGGAACCCCGGCTCCGGGTTGCGTTGCATTGCTTGTTAAGAGTATGTGCTATGCTAGCAAAGAGTTAACACTACGTCGTAGTCTGGAGTATCATTCTTATATTAAGTAACAAGAAAAGCTAGAGATATAACATCATCCATCCATTTTCTAGAGAAGGGTTGCAGGCTTGCTGGTGCCTATCCCAGCTGACTTTGGGCAGTAGGTGGGGGACATCCTGAACTGGTTGCCAGCCAATTGCAGGGCAGAGACGAACAACCATTCACGCACCCAATCACAACTATAGATTTGAGCACACACACACACACACACACACACACGCACACACACGCACACACACATGCAAACTACACAAGAAATCGGGTTCCTGAACTGTGATAGGGACGTGCTAACAACTGCGCCACCGGGCTACCCATCCTCGCGACTCACTTTTTATTAACATCAAGTCACAAATCTACCGTCATCATCGCATCACCATTTTTCTTTTGAGTGCTATGTTTTGTTTTTGTGGTTTTTTTGCAGCGTTATTGTTTTGATCTGTTGCATTTTTTGTTTGTGAATATTTTGCCTACTTTGAGTTTGTTGTGTTCTGCCAGATGCAGCGCATTAGCCTGTTTGCAAATAATATGTAGATTTTAGTATTTTAAAATTTAATTTTATGAAATATTTGATGTTAAATGTTTGTTATAGTGAGCGTAACATTTTAAATATATTATTTCATTTATGCGTCACTTATATCTTACCATTCATTTAATTGACATTTTTAAATGTTTTCATCAATACCGATTTTATTCATCAGATAGTCCAATTGAAATTGAATGAATGAACCATAAAACTTTTAACATTATCGACCACTTATATATCCCCTCTTGATGTTTGTCTTTTAAATATTATTCATAAATGTATTTTATTTTATTGCCGCCTGCTACCAGATTGACACCACAAATGACAATCTGTTCTCAATTGATGTACCTGGATAAATAAAAGTTAGAGTGAATAAATACAATGTTCAAATTTCAACCTAGCAGCCCTTGAGCACAAATGTTTTCCCACTGCAGGATTAAATAATGAATACAGGCAATTATTATAATTTCCTCATGTTCGGCGTATTGCTTAATCACACAAGGTTTCTTGCTGTTCACGCCAGGGCCAATCCTATTTTTAAACCGATGTGCCTTGGCAGAGGTCTAGACCCTTTTGACGTGGCATGTTCACATACTTGGTTGCAACCATGACAGAAGTCACATTCAAGAGTAGCTCTCCAAGAGCAGGACGTCTACGTTATTAGTAGATGACTTCCTCCAAACGCAAGTGCGACACTCCACGTACATTGTTTTCTTTCATTGCCATTTATTAGCAGCGGTGGCAGCCTTGAAGTTGATGGCTCCTTTGTTCACGCAGGAAGGACTTGCACTTGATAGCATCTCTGCGCTTGGCTCAGGTTTTGTTTGGGTCAAAGGCTGACGTACATGGCCGCACAGTGGCACTCTATTCTACCGCATGTCTTTCGTTTCTCAGGATCAGCTTACGAGGAAACTACAAAGGCCTGTTTAATCCAGGTTTGGGATGGGAATGTGGCCCGTGAAAGGATTAGCCTTCGAGGCTAGCCAATAACTAGCTTCGTGAAACTACCTTTGACTACTTTCATTTTTGGCATGGTTAACTTACGCATCTGTGAAGGCGCCATTAGTGCTGAAAGGTACATACTGTGCAGGTTTTGGACAAACATGCTGCCCTCCAAGCAACATCTTTTTCCTGGACGCCCCTGCTTAGTGATTTCAGCAAGACAAATGCCATGCTAACGAGCTAAAATCGAAAATGGCGGAATAAACACTTTTTTGCACTTTTTCTCCTCCTCCTCCATTTTCTTTTGCATCCTTAGACAGCTAATGCTTGCATGTGAAATGTATTTTTGGATGTTCATTTACTTTTATCAATTGATTTAGCGTGTTCTCATTGCGGTAGATTTTCTTAGTGTAAGCTCTAAGTCAGATAACTAGCTAGCGTTAGTATCAGCAGTATGAAACTAGAGAATACATCTTTTTCCAACTAAGATGCCTGAGTCCAAGAGGTCCTAATTTTCATCACCGACCAGCATTGCCTGGCGGCAAAAGATAAGCTTTAAAGAAATTTACCACACATGCTAGTGAGCTACAATCGAAAACACACATCGGATGGATTTTTCAGCAGCAAATAACCTGGGTTTATGGATGTAAGGCTTGATGTTGACTATTTTGCCGGAAAAACCTTTGCTGGACATTTGTCAATTTAACTAAACTTTACTGATGGCTTTTGGGAAACTTTTGAAGCTGTAAAGGTGAGTCTACCCTCTTGAAATGATCAATACCATCTCAAAGCAAAAAGGGAAAAATTCCCCTTGAATCGTTTCACACCACAAAATAGGAAAAACGTATCAAAGCATCTTTTGTGGAGGAATGTACACCACTAGTATGCATAACAAGATATAAACAATATTTTTATTATTGCCATCGTAGACTGCACCGGTGTATAGCCGAACTGCATCATCGTAGTTATACACCAGTGGAAACCACAACCACAATAAGAAACCTATAGTTGAATAGAGAATACAGAAAACTGGCCGCGATCGTCTTATGTAATGACTTGTAAAGCCAATTTTGCAGCGTGTGGTGGAGTGTCACTTGACTTGATTGAGTAAAACAGAAGAGTGATTTGAAACACACCACCTTTCAATTTCCCCCAAACCAATCAGTCATTCCTAGTCAGTCAGTTGCTTTTGAGTCAAAACTGTAGTGATGTTCCAAATTTCCTACAGCTCTAAGACATGCGTCACAACCGCCAGCCAGGGAGGGGGCCGACTCTCTGCTCTGTCTTTCTTATTGAACTGTCCATCTTCTCCTGTTTTGTGGCGAGATGAACGCCAGATTGATCAGCCCCATGTAGCAGCTGCTGTGCAGACAGTGTGGCCTGATAAATGAAATTGAAGGAGAAATGGATATTTGCAATTGGTGTGATCTCAAAGCTGCCTCGGGGCTTTGGGGAGCCTTCTTGCTCTCACATTTTTGGAGCCTTTCCTGAAAGTTTGGTGTATGTCGCAACACCTGAACCTTACTTTAAAAGATAAACATTTTTGTGCGTCTAAAGGCTCACATCCTTATTGGTCAATGTAAAACATTATTTGCACAAGTCTATTTCTACCTCAGGGATTGTTTCTGTTTCCAAATGACACTTTTGTGTCATTCCGGAGACAACTGACCAGTGGCATCATGATTCTGTCTTATTTTAATAACAAAATAACTGATACTATGTCTTCATGGGTAGGTAACAAGAACTTACCACTGATTTCGCTTAGTAAGCGATAAGTTTCAAATCCAACAATACAGTTTTGATGTACTTTTGACTTGCTATGAGTGGGTATGTGTAATCAGTCAAGCGATGTTAGAGTACAAATACTTCATTACTTTTACTCAGTTGTTAATCTCAGGGATTTTACACAAGATTCCAGCTATCAGAGAAAATTGCACATCTTGCCAAATAGCAGCTGCCCAGTGAGAATTTGGACTTCAGGCAACATTTCATTTTGCCTGTGAAGTCACAGTAAGGCCCACACATTTTCAGATGTAAGCAATTCACAAAAAGTTCAGTTGTGCAGTTTTGCACTTGATTGAAAGACAGGCCCTTTACAGAGCAAAATGATTTGTGTACAAGCAAAGGCTAGGGGATTTTGCTAAAAAAAAAAAAAAAAAAATCCTAGATACTTTCCCTAGATATTCGGTTTTACATAAAAAAAAATCCCCTATTTTTTTAAAGAAAACAAGTAAAAATCACAGAAAATTCAAAACCAGTTTTGCTTTTTATTTTAGCTAGCATTTGAAATCACTTCCTCTTGGAATTAAAGTGCAAAATATCTGCCTTGTACGAAATGCTTTTTCTTTATTAATATGCAGCCAAGCCCCCCCCCCAAATGTGCTTTAAGATGCAGAGCGTTTAGGGAAGTACACGTCACGGACTGGGCGCCAGCTGTCGCGGGGTTTCTGATCCCTGACATAAGTCTGCTTCGGTCGGACGTGGGCCTGCTGCACTTGCTGCGTGATCGCTTTTTTTTTTTTTTTTTTTAGGTTTTTTTTTTTGGTTTCGCTTGATGAAGGGCATTTCGGGAGGCACTGAAGCGGTCGGTAGAGGCGGGCGCCAGTGTTTCCATCTGTGACTCAGCTCTGTGTCCACACTTGCATTTGGGGGGACGATGACATCCAACTCCAATTTGCTTCAACAAAGAGAAGTAGAAAGAGGGCAAAGTCGCCGACGGACGCGTTTACCGACGTCTGCCTTTGGGCATGTCTCCCTCCATCTCCCTGCATGTTGTTTATGACAAAAAGCTCAGTAGATTAGTAGAGTACTCAATTGGCACAGTGAAAAAAAAGCGTAACGGTGGCTCTTGATATTGAAACAACGCACCCCCAAGTTCAACCAACCAATCGGCTTGAGTTAGCACAACACGCCTTCTTGGAGCTACCAAGGTAGCTAGCCAGAGATCCGAGTCACCACTAGGGGCTTAGAAGGTTTCTGGTAGACGTGAAGGGGAACCCTCCAGACCCGAAACATTTTTTGGTGTGAACGGAAAGGGGAACTTTTTGGGTTTCACTGCATTCAAACAAAAACTTGAGAGTATAATACATTGAGGGTGGGCAATTGATTGTTATCAGCCATCAAATGAAGAAGTTTGAAAAGAGAAGGCAAGAACAACAACAATATGAGGTCATTTTGGACATAAAAACCCTCAAAGCAACATATTCACAATGGAGTAAACAATGTTTCTGGTCAATCGGGTCATTGCTTCCTCAAAAAAAAAAAAATCAGGAGGTGAAACAGGGAGGTCTTAGTGGCCGGGAACTAACATTCCACGTTAGCGACCATGCATGTGGAACTGAGACATATCAGTGAGAAACATATCTGTTATGCTTCTAATCGGTTTGATAATCAAGTTACCACTGGAAAGCCCACCTCATGGAACACATCACTCTTCTCACAGACTGCACAAGATTTGCTGCAGATTTTGATTTTTCAAGGGCCCATAGCATGATATTTTAAAATTTCCAGGTAAATATGTATATTTTATATATTTTCCAGGTAAATATGTAGCATGATATTTTAAACTTTCCAGGTAAATAAGTGCATTTGTGTGAAATGAAAGGTGAAATGTTGGTGATATAATTTCTCATTAAAGTGAAAGCGGGTAAGATTTAGTCTGTTTTTCATTAAAAATGAATGAATTAAATGATTACACATTTCAAAAACTTGCAAATAAATGTGTTTGTTTTTGAATGTAATCTAGTCTAGTTATCATTAAATTATATTACGGAGCTCATGACACTGTTTGAATACCGGCCGGCCAAGAAACATCCATCCATTATCTTGACCCCTTGTCCTCACGAGGGTCGCAGTGTTCCGTGGCCTATCCGAGTTGAGTGAATGAATGAGCCAAAAACAAGCGGTTTTACTAACATCAGAATGAGCCGAAAATCACAAAAAGCAAAACACCTGTCAAAAGACCATACAGAGTAGCACCCATTTCTTCGATCAAATCAGTCCTCTCAGGAAACCACTACTCATAATAACAGTTACGCAAGTCTGGTTGTGTGCTTCCAAACACAATTACTACAGTAAAACTTTGCAACTAATAAATGAAACGTTGGCCTTCCCATCCCCGCAATGAAAATGTAACCATCTCCACAGATAATGTGGTCCTGTATTTATGTACTCTTGCACGGGTGGTACGAAGGAGGGGTAGAGGGGGTATGAGAGACTATTATTGTCATATTGCCGGCCACAAGCCATTTTTATCTACACGGGTGGGGCCGGTTCTGGGAGCAAAGCATTAGAAAGGAATTCTTGCATCAATGAAGGAAAATAATACTTTGGGGGTGCTTAGGCTGAGAAACAAACATTGTAATATGGTTAAAATTTTCAAAAAGTTGAATGTCCATTATATGGGCGCCTGAAGGAAGCGCATACAAGTGTTTGTGATTACAGGGGATTATTGGGTTGACAGTCAAGAGTCAAGTAGGTCTATCAACCAACCAGTTCTAAAGTAGTATTACTGGAAAATAAACGTCCATTATTAAAACATTTAAAAAATTAAGGGAGGAAGATCTTAATACCATAGGGTAGAGCTGAGTTTAGCCTGGGTTGCTAGTGGAAGTAACAAGGCTCTTCTCTTGCACAGGCATGTGCACAAACACACACACACACACACACACGCATTTCATAAATTTAAATAATCTGGAAGCTATTTATTTTTTAGGCTAATGTAAAATGATTTTCAAATGATATTGACTTGTTTTAGGAGCATGTTTTGTGATTTATTTTCGGTGTACACCATCACTATTGGCAACTTTTAATTTATGTCTCCTCTGCATTTTGCAATTGCAAGTCTGCTCAAGCAACGAGACACAAGACCTGGTTTAGGTAGCACATACAGAATTGACTCAACACAGATAGTGCAGTTTCTACATGTTATGATTTTTGGCCACAAATTGTGTGTTTTTCCCTCTCTGCCACATCACGTTTTGGATGCAGGGAAAAGGTGTTGAGCTGCCTGGTCTCACCGTCGGGAAAAGTGTGGAGAGCATAATGAGTGCAAGAACATTGGCATCACACAAACTAGTAGGAAGGCAAGATTGATGCTGCAGTTGAGCAGTATCTCATGCAGGCACACACACACGCACATAAGCACACTCACAATGTTGGAGGGAGACCTTGGCATTCTTTGCAAAGAGTGACTGATGTGTTTGTGTCATCACAAGTGACAGCAGGTCTCTGGTCTCTCCAAAGTGCAAAAAAGCCCATTTCGAAAGAAAAGCAACTGGCAGAGAGTCATCTAAAGTTTGCCTGAGTGCCACTAGAATCAATGACACAGGGCAATGGCAGACGAGAGTGAGATAACAAGTGTCTCATTGTCAGAGGCGAGCCTCAGGCTAATGCGGAAGAGGTACACAGGAGGGTGTTGAGGCATCGGAATGAAAATTGACTGTTTGCCAGAAAAATATTTGAAAAAGGCACTTTCTGTCATCCGTAAATTGTCAAACAGGCCAAAGTAGCTGCAGTCCTAATACCATATGTCTGAGTAACACAGACATATGTTAAGATTCAGGGAATCTTGACGGCAACACACATTTTCCCCAAATGACAAATGATCAACCACAACGATCACTCTTTTGATCGCCTTTGAACACACCACACTCAAATTAAAATGAACTGTATTGATGATTTCCCATGTAAATGGGCATTAAAAGCCATCCATTCAGTCGCTTTTAATGGCGCTTATTCTTTTAAGTGTCACAGGATGATGGGACGGCACTGCTCAGTGGTAGAGTGGCTGTCTCCCGACCAAGAGCTGGTTGGTTCGATCCCCCAACCACCGTGACTATGTCAGAGTTACTCAGTTACTCCTGATGCTGTGTCATTAGTAGGTAAATGAGCATAAAGCTGTTTGAGTACCCGAGGTAGAAGTACAAGTCCATTGACCCGGTAACTTTAGAGAAAAAGGCCACTTGCACCCTGAACTGTTTTCTAGTCAGTCAGAGGGCCCATATAGAAATGGGCAATCGTTCACACTCACATCGTCACTGACTGGGAACTGAACCCACGCACCACAAGTCCGGCAAATGCAGCACTGCATGCACCATCAGTCACTCCTACACAAAATGGATGCATAATATCTAGCTAGCTAGATAAATATTTTCAAGTCACATTTATTTATATAGCCCTTAATCATTGCAGGGCCTCAAAGGGCTTTAAAGTGAAAAAAGAATACTGAAAACATCATAAATTCATAATGGTATGCCCTGAACAAAGCCCCCAGAAGGGCAAGGAAAAACTCAAAACCGCATCTGGGGAAAAATAAGAAACCCTGAGAAGGCATTGCAGCTGGGAGGAGCCCCCTTTCAGGCTCCACAGGCTGCAATAGACGCCGATTATGAAGATCAAAATATTGGGCCATACCGAGCAAAATTGTTGTGAAGATGACATGTCTATTGGCTAAAAATCTGCTTTAATTGTTGTGGGATAAAGAGATGGAAACATTATTTTATTTGACAATAAATGTCACAAGCCATATTGCCACATGATACTCCTAAATGCAGACCGCACACACATGCCAACTTGCACACACACGCAGCACACAACAATAATGGTGCCCACTGGTTAGTGATTGAGTACAACCGAAATCCCTGCCTGGGTTTAAATGGAGTCCACAAAGCTCTTCTGTCATGTTTCATAGACGAAAGCTCGCAAGTGACAAGCATGGGACCTTGTTGAATTGTTAGCACACAAAGCATTCAAAGAGCATCACTGTAGACTTAAATTAATTACGAAACAAATGCCCTTTTGATCAAACTTATCCCGTTGACTATCGCCAATATAGTGTCATTATCGAAATTAAATTGACATATTAAAAAATGTATACTTTCGGTGGTCTGCTCCAATGTCCTAGCAAAACACTAGCAATGCAAGCGTCGAGAGAGGAACAAGGATGTTGAAAGTAATCTTGAAGGGTTATTTGGACTGCACCTTCCTGTCTACAAAATCCGCCTTCTTCCGTGCATGACAGAGCAGTAAAATAATGATACTACACTGACGTCTCCGTGCACGTCAATGTCGGCTTCCGCTAACGCCACAGTTAAACTTATGTATCTTGAATGAAAACTCCCTGAACCTGAAACACTGCCTTGTCAACTGTCTCATGGGAGGGACAAAGCTGACCCAGCGATATTCCTACATAAGTAGTAGAATCAACCCAAACCCACAGTAGCAAAATTCCAAGTTTCACACCTTTTTTTTGTCCAGGTTCTATATGAATGGCAGAGACACATATTGGGGAGATGAAGGTGCTACATTTCAGAGGTAGTGGGTATTAGTTCCTTCTTTTAAATCGCTTGTAAAAATCAGCACCATCCACCTATCTTCTCTTTTGCAGCCGTATTCAGTATGAATGCCTTAGAGTAACATCCACAATTATTTTTACGTTTTCTAACATAATTACATGTCAGATAAAAATGGTTTTAAATGTCATTTTCTGCATAAACTGCAAAGACAGACCTTATTTTATTTTTCAAACTTTTTGCAAGACGAAATTGACAGAATTTTTTCAGGCATAGTGTCAGAGGTTCTTTTTACACTCCCTGTTATGGCTAGCTTGCTGTTTCCCATAAAGAGAATTGACACAAAAAGGGCTGTAAAATCAACCAGTGCAATGTTATGGTAAAATGTGATCAGTGGTAAAATGAGATGTGTCCCTAGTTAGCCCCATGACCATAGCAAATGATAATGAATTGCATCAGAACTGACAGTGTTCCACTTTATGTTGTGATGTTCCACAACAAACAAACAAGCTGTTCTTGGGTCCGCTTAATTCCTACAAAATGGAGCCAATTAGCCATCCCAAACAGCACTTTCTGATGACATCACTGACTCATCTACGCGCCTCCTCTCGTATTCAAGCGTAGTTATGGCACAATTATAGTATTCCCAAATGACCATGTAGCCTCATTGAAGATGACTAATAAAAACCAGACAGTAGGGGAAAAGGCCAAGAAAGCAACGTTGCTTATTTTTTGGTACTCAAAAAGCAGTAAACGTCCGCTTGTTGCACGTTCTATTTTTTTCCTCCTTGTTCACGTTGGTTGTAGATGCAAAATAACAGGAAATGTTGGGCCCGTTTCACAATATGTTTCCTGGCTTGAGATTGCAAGGAAAACATGACTTATTGGTTGAAACTCACCATATCCAAGAGTGTCTTCTAAAGGGAAAGTGACTAAGGTGCTTCATGGTCCTGTCGCTGGAGACAACAGGACACAGTCCGGGCTTCATGCTGAAGAGTACTCAGCTTTTTTCTGACCCGGATTCTAGTATTCTAGCCACGGGCAAAGACCCACAGTGTGCACCGGTATCATGTGTGACGGCCCATGCTGCAGTATACTAGATGAGTCCAGCAGAAAGCTATAAATAGTCTTTGGAAGCAGTTTAAAAAAAACAACAACAAAACTTTAAAATGAAGTAGCACCATAAAATTCAAGATAAAAAATATCCTCTATAAAAAGGCAGATGAAATCCCAGTGTAAAAACTGCAGCGTATGGACTCCCAGCAGTGTGGCCACCCACGCCGAGCCCCGCGGGCTGCCGCCACCGCTGCTCCTTTTTTCTTGGTATTCTTCCGGCAAAGGTCTGGAAATGACTGCCCCACATCCACATGGTGAGCCGGCTTCAGGGAGTCATTCCTCCGGAGAACAGCTGACGGGGGGCAGCGGCGGCAGCGGCGGGATGAGGAGGATTGGCGCTAGCGTGACTGAGCATGTTGCAGAGCGCTCTGCTTTGCCTCGCTTACTTTCTCAACATCCCACTGAGGAAAGTAAGGAAATAGGAAGGGAGAGAGGGAGTGACCGCGAAAAAAAAACCCCAACAACAACAATGAACCATCTGAGCCTATCTCTGCCTCTCTCCTCCTCCTCTCCCGCGTGTGGGATGTCCCGACCCTGTCTAAGAGGTGTGCCTTCAGTCTCCACTCTACTAAAACCTATTGATCCTCTTAGCATACGGCGCTACGCTCCGTTCCTGAGTGACGTGTCCACACATGTGCTCGCATGCACACAAAACACAATAGAAAGCCGATCGTGTGTATGCAATGTGCGCAAGCATGAGTTGACATTCGCCCACTAATATCCATCTGCTGCCGCACCTTTCTTTTCTTTGCGGAGTACGCCTTTGTTTGTCCGCCGACGTCATCGTAACTGCGCAAGCAAGGCATGCTGGCCTTATGTTGCGTCGCATGTGGTTCAGTGTGCGGGTGTGTGAGTAACGCCACAAAAACATGCTGGGGCATTCTTGGAAACTGATGACACAGGATGTTTAACTACCTCGTAACTACTAACCAGAAACAGACATTCCTCTCTTCTTGCACCAGCACCTTTGAGCCTCAGTTAAAAATTGTCTATATAAAAGTGAATGTGTTCGTGATTGGGAAATAGTCGTAAAAAGGCTGTTGCATTCAAAAGAGGACGATTTCCAATAAATTAAACAATTTAAAAATGCATCATGCTCAGAGGGGATTATTTTTCTCACACATATTTCGGAGAATAATGCCAGAAATTAAGATGAGTGGATTTGAAGGTGTCTCAAATAGGGCAATTATACATAAAAAGTTTAAATGCATTGAGTTGAAAGGGAATTATTTTATGAACCAAGTTAAGAAAATGGTAAAAAAAACACATTGTAGTAACATTTATATCTCCGCTGCGCATGCAACGTTTGATATGTTAGCATACAAATTTAGAAAGAAATCATGTAAAAATAACAAGTGAGCGGCATTTGCATTCTTGAATATTGCAGAACAATCAATGGAAATTTTCCAAAACGTCAGTCCATTGTGGGAAACAGGTATGAGTTTCCTCATGTAGGACGCTCCAAGTACTGTAAATAAATACAATAAACACCGCCACCAAAAACAAACAAACAAAAAAAACAGCGATTCGGATAAGAATCAAGCTTTTCATTTACTGCAATTCATCGATTTTATAAATAAAAAAAGAAAAAAAAGAAATCCACTTTCGTGTAACTATGCCATACGCGCACCATCAAGTTAGCCACAACGAACACCGCGTCACATGTCAACAGTGTTCTGCGAAGTCCGACTTCAAAATGAACACACCAAATGAGGGAAGGACATCAATGCAGAAGCCGTAGTGCGCATTGATTTAATAGTTGACCTTTGCAACTGTGATGGGTGAGCGCTCAGCTTGACTCGTCTTTACAACTCAGTTTATTGAGTTCAAAAGAATATTCAAAGTTCTATGATGAAAATAATATTTTTTGTGTTTAATATTTGTAACTGGAGCGATAGCGTGTTGGAAGAGAATGATTTCACAAGTCAAATTAATAAAATCACAGACAAATCATCTTTCACCGTGAGTTGATTAGTAGGAATATCTTGGAGTGAAAAGATAGGTAAAACATTTTGTGTTATGACGCGACAATTTTCAATGGAAAATTTAGCAGGAAATCATAAAAAATGATATTGATCAGGAATATTTTCTGCATGGGACAATTCTCTTGAAAATTTTCGAAGAAAATGTAACTAATAAGCACAATTGTCACCGTATTGTGTTCAAAAGTTAAAATTTTCTTGGACATCTTCTTCAATGGAAATTTTCTACATTGTAGATGCTAAATCTACATTTAAATTTTCTGAAGAAACAATATGAAAAGAATGTATCCTTTTTAGGTGTCAAAGTTTATTGCATCCAAAATTGAAAATATCCACTCAGCCATGTTTACACCGCTTAGCCTCACGAGAGTCGCAGTTGAGATGAAGGCTTTCCTAAGTGACGTTAGTGAGCGGCGCAAAACACCTTGGGATTGGTGGCCAGCCAATCCAATGGTGAGGAAGCTCTTGAAGCCACCATCCAACCATGCCACTCCAGCAAAATATTCTTACCACAAATTTAAGAAAAAAAAAAAAATACCTCCACGGTGACATGCCCTTTAAATTACATGCAGTTTTAACTAGCGATAAGGGATAACTCCGTGGTTGATATTTGAAATTCACAATATGCTTTTTAAGCTGTGGAACCCTTTTTAAAAATGATTTTTCAGGTCGACTGCCAAAATAAGTAATTGTTCTACCAATTACAGTGTTTTACCTCTGTATAAAATCCTGCAGCATTCTCGTGAGAACAAGCTTTAGCCTATTTAGAGTGTGAAAGAGAGTCATACGTCATGATGTCATTCATAAGCACTGAGGTGTGAAGATAACTGCAGCCCCTCACACGCATGACTGACACTAATTGCAGAAAGCGTGCGTATTTGCGTGCATGCATGCATTTAGGAATTTGGGCTGGGGGAGTGGTTTGCGAGGAAGTTATGAGTGAAGGTCGGTGTGAGTGCACCGTGTGTGTGTGTGTGTGTGTGTGTTGCGCATTACATGTCATAGCAGTGGCGCGCCTCCAGTTGCTTGCGGTCTGAAAAACAGGATCCAGCACTGCTTCTTGCACACTTCCTGCCCGACACGCACGTCAGCAGCCTCTCAAACGCTGCCAGGAGTCCAAACCGCCTCGCCGCCCTTGTCGGCTTGCACCTCTGGGCTACGCGGGTTGGGTGTGGCAACCGGTGACGGGCGAGGAATCCGCTTGTGGCCAACGTTGGGGCCGAGATGCGGTCCCGCTGGGAGACTGTGGTCGGTTTGTGCGCGCAAGCGGGATGACTCGTGTCGTAAAAGCGGCGACAGGGAAAACATTTTCATTTAGGAGGCTTCAAAGGACGGTCGCAAAACTAACAAGACCGCTTCCAAGGCTTAACTTAAGTTGCGAAAAATTGCAGGGTTCCATATCTGTGTTTTTTTGTATCCCCATTGATGTTAATAGTGACATTCACGTTCCATTTACGTCACGGTGACCCGAATGGCAACAAGTCAAGTAATTGTAGAAAAGCCTTGACGAATTAAAATCTGAATTGAAGATTCATTTACAACTTAACAAAACAAAGAATATTTCAAATGAAATTGCAAATGTATCATCATTTTGTGAATAATAGTGCATGCGTCAAAACTATGAGTCAAATGGGCCGGCACAATACTTGGATTAATTTGACCCAACCTTCTGGGTTGTTTTGTATAAAACAAGCCAATGTTTGTTATGTTTTGGGATATTGTTGGTGGTTTTGTTTTCATTTATATCTTGGGGTCGTATTGATTTTTGTGTTTCTTTCATGGTCCAGAATTTAGTTTGGATGGTTCCTAGTTGTTTATGTTTTTCTTGTCCCTTGTGTTGTGCCTTGTTAGATTGACTGTGTCTACCTGTCCTCTTCAACCCATTTCCCTTCCGTCAGCCAATCGGCTCCCTGCACCGATTGTGTCCTGTCCGGGTGTTCATTGTTGTCTCGTCAGTTTGGAGTATATTTAGTTTCCTGTTTCCTTTCCTTTTTGTCAAATCATTCTTGTTGCTGCTGGGTTCATTTTACTCTTGGGCACCCGGGACTTGCAATACCACAAAGCTGTGGGTCTCAACAGAAATGTTTGGAGCCCCAGTTGTACAGTAAAAAGGATAAAGTAAGTCATAAGTTAAAACTGCATTTACATACGTGAGCAAAAACTACAGTAAAATGAATAGATTGATAGATTTTGAGCAAGCAATATTGGATTTTGAGCACAGTAATCTGTATTGAGCGAGCAATGATAGATTCTGCGCGAGCAATTAGATATTTTGAGCAAAGCGAAATATTTTGCTGCGCTCAAAATCTTTCATTGCCCCTCCCTCTCTCGCTAAACATCGCGCTCTGCGCACTCAGCTCGGCACACACGTTATGGCTGTGACACTGCTTAACTGTTGGGTCTCCAATTAGATTCCTTGGTATGTTGACCTGGAAAAAATGATGCGTCTAGGGCGCAGGGCTGCAGGCACCGCTCTATATTTACGTGTCAAATTGCAGTTTAATTTTCTCCACTGTGAAATAATACAGTCAGACACACAATCACACCAACAGTATAGAGCATTCAAAATCCTCAATAATCTGACGATTCCTTTCAATGTACAGTATATGTTAGTGGTGATGGAGTCAACACAGTATGTCCCGTTTGTCTCTGCTTGTCATGTTGCATAATCTGAGACGTTTCCCCGGCGGGCTCTTGGCCCCCTTTCCACTCAACGCTGGTGAGTTGTCACGACTCATTCTGCCAGTTGACACAAATAGAAAGAGGAAGGGAGCAAAAGCTAAAACAAGTCTACGAAAAAATAGACGTGTTTTTTAATATTTTTTCAGACATTGCCAAACAACACTGTCTCTAGCAGTAGGATTGTCTGCAATAGAAAATATAATTCAGCATATAATAAATACTGTACGCCATTGCGCTGGTTGACCAACAGTGCCGCGTGGCCCTCGTTAGCCAATAAAAAGAGGTAGATTGTACAGCGGAACCAATCAATATTGATTTCATGTTAGCAGTGAATTTAACCTTGTACGTATGTAGCCTGCTTCTATTGATCCCGGAAACAAAGGATGCGATGGCCAACGTCAAAGAACGTGACAGAATAACAACACTACCGGTCATGTGACTGCTTCTATACCATGTGAAATTAAATGAAATTGAACAGCATCGGGTGCTTGTGTTTATGATGGTTTGGAGTTAGCTACTACTGTATTTGCATAAAGTGGAAAAAGTGTTGCACTGAAACAACTCAGATACAAATAATTTTTGGAGTAGAATTAACATCTATCTGTGAAATATCCCTGGATCCACATGATTTCATTGATGAATTAAAATGGAATCATTTCAACACCATTTTTTTCAGTGTAGTGAACAACATCTTGGACCTAAGAACAAATTGATATAGGACGCTATAGGAACGGGACACCTATGAAAACCAAAGCCCCCATGTAAACGAAGAAAATTATTTTTAAATTATTCAAGCAACCATTCAACAAATAGTCTGCTACCTAATAGGGCAGTCAAGTCTATTTGAATCACATGATTTCCTATGGGATTGGCTTCAGAATCTGAACAAATTGAAGGTTGACCAGCATGTTGATAATGCCACAGCGAATCTCGATAACAACACTGGAATTCTCAAGTGAAGATCCAAATTTGAAAGTGATGCTCTCCAGAGAGGTGGAGAAAAGTGGAGCCTTGCGCACGTTTAGCTCCTTTGACGGGGGGCCGGCTGTCCATCACTTTTATGTGTGCCGCAGTGCAAAAAAGCCCACAGGCACCAGGCCTCCTCCTTGCCATTCACACAGGCGTATGCGATGGCATTTCAGAAAATGGTAACTGATTCCCTACTGGAGACAGATATTTGTAATCAGATCAGCATCTATTAGGGGGGGGGCATGGAGGCTTCAAGGGCCATTTGAAGAATATAAAGAAGGTTTAAGTGGCAACAGACCAAATTGTTCACTTGATTGTTAGCTTTTTTCCCCAGTGACTTTGATTTCATGGCCAAGTGAAAGAAAGGAAATGTCTTCTTGTCACATTACCATGAATATAGCTAAATTACCATTCTAACAGGTGCCATTCTATTGTCTGTGTAACTAGAGTTTGAATGTGAGTCTTCTGCACTGATTTCCTCCAGTTAATTCGACTCCCAGCTGCCTATAGGTCTGAAAGGGCAATGAAAAGGAGCCCAGGGTGAAATACACTTCTCACTCAGTCAGACACACTCCAGTTTACTCTTCATCCTGAAGAGGATACACTGTGGTAGAAGATGAATGGGAGGATGGATGGATGGATGGATGGATGGATGGATGGATGGATGGATGGATGGATGGATGCCAGGACGGACGAACAATCAGTTCAGCGTATGGTTTTCTAGTGCTTGTATGCACAAGTGGCTCTGAAGCTTTCCATTTTCTATCTCCATTCTTTACAGTGATGGGCAAAGACAGGAGCTAGAACACAGGCAGGATGGAGGGATGGACTACGGTGGGCGATCTGGACGATGTTGAATGTTAGACCCCAAATTTCTCATTAGGCTCTCCACACGACCAAGATTTTTCAAGCTAAAGCTCCGTTGCAATTTTTCTTTTCAAAGCTCATCAATCCCAAACTGACCACAGGTGTAACTTGAGTGTGGATGGTTAATTGTACATATGTACAGTCGGCCCCCGGCTTACGAGCATCCTGATTTACGAACAATTCGCCTTACGAGCGTGGATCAGGGAGATTTTTGTCCTCCGCTTACGAACAAACCTCTCGCCTTACGAGCAATTCGACATGCCGGCCATTGAGTATGTAGAAATGTTCTCGTTTAATTGTGTCAATAAAATCAACAGTAGCGACATCATCAATCATCAGTAGATACTTGTGGCAGTAACGTGAACGCTATTGGTCTTACAACGTCACACTGACTGTCTCACTCACGGTGTCTAAATATATTACCATTTAAGTGTAGTGTTTGTACAGCTAAAGGGAAAAACAGCTGACATGAAATTAAATGTGCCGATTGCAGGACAAAGAATTGTCATTGGTTTAAATGTGTGTTTTTTTTTTAAATTAATTGTCAATACATTCCAACCGTTTAAAAAAAAGTGCGAATAATTATCAGTCAGTCACGGAGATGCGAATATGCTATTGGTCGATTAAGGTCACCCGGTCTCACTCACGGAGATGCTATTGGCCGGCGTCACACGTCAATCACAGAAATGCCGATATGCTATTGGCCGAACGCCTTTATCTAGCTTGATGGGACAGGATGGAAGGTAGGAGAGAAAATTAGTGAAAAACGGAATGTTGTGAAGACTTTGCAAACTTTATCTGTTAGACATAGCTTCTAAAATTACTAGCAGCGGTAAAGAAAGAAATAAGAGGATGATGTTTTAGTATCTGCGTGATTTGCACCCTGACTGAAAGAGTTACTCTAACACTGTAAGACCAATAACATATCTATCGCCGTGTTAACTTTGAGCGTTGGACTCTGCCACCCCTCTGCTTACACCCAGCTCAAGTCTAGTCGTTTCAAAGGTAAAAGCTATTTATCCATTGTATTTATTATGTAATGCAAGTGTACAGCAGATTATGTCACTCAATTTTAATATATGTATACAGTGTGTCGTTTTTACCTAAGGCTTCGGCGCGCGTTGCACGCATTCACGAATTAACATGGGTTTGGATTGCCCGCTATACGAGCAATTCGAGATACGAGCGTAGCCGCTGAACGGATTAAGTTCGTAACCCGGGGGCCCACTGTATATGTCCGGCGAATGGCTGGTGATCATCAGTCCGGGAATTGAGTCCTACTACAGAGATGATGATTGTCTATAATAGTTCAAACTTTAGATGTAGTACAAAGAATGATTAAAGCATAGATTCAGATCAAAACTGTATTACAACATTACCCATAAAAATAAATGGCTCACAGATTGAATTTAGAAATATGCAACAGTCTGCACCAATGACTCACCACTTACAAACCAGGCTAAACGTGGTTCCTCTGTTGCATATGGAGCTTGTCTCTCAGTTGTATTATTCAATATACAGATTGTGCCAAAAATATTAAAATATAAAACAATATTGCTTGACCTATTCAAATTTTGTGAGCCGTCGGAGTTTTTTTAATGACTGAAATGAATTGATTTTCCCTTGACATTCTATTTTTTTGGCCCCCAACTGTACTTCCTTGAGACTAATTTGTTCATGAAAGCTGGTTTTTCAGCAAATAGAGGATAGTTTCCAAGCAAAAAGTATTAATAACGCTAATCGGCGGGGGACTGTTTACTCTATACATTGGACACGAATGTATGCCTATGTGGATCTCATTCACAAACCCAATGGTGCATCTGCACCGTGTCCTTATTTCTCACCGCCAAAAAGGCAGTCTCCCCGTCGGCAAATGGTGCATCCCCCAGCACCTCCATTTCCTAGCTCCGTTGCTCTAGCCCTCCAAAAATAGACTTCTTCTGCATTGCGCCAACGTTGTGTCACTGTTGTGGTCGAGACGCTCAGGCTGACTTCTCCCCCCTTGTGCCGGCTGACTCGTCGCAGCCTTAATCACTGAGCTGTATGGACTGATTGTCAATGCGAGCCTGATTAGTAATTCCGCGGAGGGATGGTACGGCCCACTAGTGACCCTGTGATCCAGTGATTACCACAGGCTTGTGGGAAAAATGCATCCACTCTTGGTGTCAAAGAGGAAAGATGAATTGAAATGAATTATTGAATATGTTTATATGGGAACCAGAGAAGAGATGTTGATGGCACATCAGCTGATATCCATGACAATATCTTCTGTCATTGCTAGCGTGGAACATGATGAGTGATACTGGTGGGCAAGCCAGTACACTACAGTACTAATTGCTAACCTTACTTTTCAGTGCATTTATGGGATGTTATAGCATTGGTATTTTATGTGCCGGTAACCGGACAGGCAATAAATAATGATTTTAAAATGGTTATTGAAAACCCTCCAACTCAGTAAGTTCTTTACCCTTCCGCATCGTCTGCCTCAAAGGGCAACCGCACTGTGCTGCGAGAGCATCCTCTCATTGTGTATCGTATGTGATTCCTCCATCCTCAAATTTCAACGGGTGTTGTCCACTTTCTGCTTCCCCGGCTAACTACCGCTGGTAACGTGGCAAACACGCTATCGTATGCTACTTTCACAAAGCGTTTTATGCGATCTATGTAGGACGCCAGCAGTTTCACAAGCTGGAGCATGCCCGACGAATCAAACTTTCCCCCCCGTCCAAACAAACAAAGTCACTTGTGTAAGAAGAGCTCAGATTCCAAAAAGGGCAGGCTATCGTTGAGTGTATGCTACAAGCTAGCAGTGAGTTAGCAAGCAAAAGCACACATTGGAGAGAGAGAAAGAGAGTGACAGGTGTGTGTTTTAATGTAGAAAAAATTCTATTTAGCAAAAGTATTTAAAAATAACATAACTTGTAACATAAGTTGTAATGTCAATAATGTGATACCAAGATATTTTTGCTCAAGGTTATCATACCGTCACAATCTGATCGTCTCATGCAGAGTTAGTATATTTACTTACGTGACTTCATTGGGTTTCATTTTTGTTACTGTGTTTCAAACATACCTGAGAATTAAAAACACGAGGCAGCAAAAACCTAAGACACATTTGAATGACTTTTGAGGGGCATTTTGTGTGAATCATACTGCTTTTTGTGTCCTTGTTTTTTGTTTGTTTTTTTTCCCACTGCTTTGAATTCGGTTCAAGAGCATGAATTATGAAGGCAGAACGAAGAGCACACGGGAAGTGTGTTGTGAAAGTACATGGGGGCAGACTTGTGCGACATTAAACTGTTAAAGTAATTATAGGGGAGGAGGATCTTTGCAGGATATAAAATTATCTTCCAGCCAAAAAAAGGCCTTTTCTTAATTTTCTGTCTCCAAAGTGCGGAAGAAAAACCACTGGACTAAGCGGCACACGCCCTTTAAAACCAACCCCCGTAATCCATGTTAGTGGTTTAGATATTAGTGGACTGGCTTGGACACCTCACCGCTTTCGACTCTTTTGTCTTGGCTCAGTTATGTGTTTTCCTCTTTGCAATAGTGATGTGACTAACTGCAAAGAAAAACGGTGTATACAATGTATTAAATTAATTAAATTAATTATTAAATTACCATAAAGAGTACACTGCAATGATAAGAACATACTGTACCACAATGATCTACGTGCGGTATGTTTGAGCATATCAAGTATACGAGAAAATTAAGAAAAAAGTAAGCATTTTTTTCTGTAAACTAAAGGGGTAAAATAAATTAAATGTGTATATTTAGTATCCTTAAATGTTACGGATCTGCTTGAAAGTGTGCATTGACCAGCCGAGTTGCTTAATTTTGTTGCAAGTGAATAGAAAAAATGACTACCGCAATTAAGAAAAAGAGCCAACATACAAATATGAGAATAGGTATACTGTAGATCACATCCAAATGAAATAACATTTAGGAAACCTCAGGAGACGGTGTGCTATCAGTATTGCTGTTGCCTTTCCTCGGTGCAGTGCTGTGGGTTTTGTGTCTTGACTGGATGTGACAGCAGCGACTGAGGGGCATGCAACAGTGACCCGGCCACCCCTCTGCATGTGTGGCCGTGTGCGAGTGTGTATGCATGCGTGTGTATGTGATCATGGCTCCGGTGACATTTAAAAGTCAAACTTTCACCTCCTTTTCATTCACACGTCGCCGCCACCCAAATGAAACTCGCCTGTCAGTGCGCTGGGGCTCCCGACAGATTGGGGGGGTAGGAAGCCGGGCCTTGACATCAGGAATGTGAAGGAATGTGGTGTGTGTATATATATATATATATATATATATATATATATATATATATATATATATATATATATACGCCTGTTATGCCGACGGATCGCCGAATGACGCGAAACATTTTCAAAACGGACTAAGTCTGACGGAATGTGAGATTTCGTGACTCGGTTGAATCCTCCAAATTCCGGAGAAATCTTTTAACTGAGTGCATAGGAGTTAAACAGTCTGAAAGTCAAAACAGTGTAAAACTGGCTAAAGCAGCAAGCTAAGACATGAACCCAGGGATAACTATTGAGTGCTGAAGCATAAAATTGCTGCAGTAAAAATAGCGAGAGAAAGTGTCATTATAGTATTACACAGAGCAATACTGACATGAACTACTTTTTCCTCACTGAGATTGCCAATCGTGCCTGGGAGGTCAATGCGCTGCGCTTCAGTCATGGTTTCATGAAGTGAAATGCGTATATGTACACTATCTTGCTCAACATTCATTGTGCAGGCCTAAAGTAAAAATCAATGTTTAAGAATTGAGTATTGGTAGACTTTTTTTGTTGTCTTATTTTGCTTTTACAAATACGATTTGAGCGAACTCATACATAGTCGAGCAAAGCATTCTGAGATGCTTTTCTTTGCGGCAAAGAGGGGTGATGTCATGCAGGTAACCTACGGGCACATATTTACGAACTGTAAAGGACAGACCAACAAAAAAAATGTCAAATACCCACCTGTGAATAATTTATTGTGTGAAGGCTTTCGCCTATGTTATTCCTCTTTTTTTATTCCGCCTGTTTTTTGACGTGTTTCAACTCATTCCTAGTTCGTCTGATTCACACGTTCCAATTTCATATTATTCCAATTAATCGTGCGACGACTGCTTCCAATTTTCTCATTCCAAATACTGTATTTACAGATTTCCCCAAATTCCTTGTTTTCCAAGCCCAAAATCCCATTGAGTTAACATTGGGTGATTTTATATTTCATATTTACAGCTTTCACATTTCACATTTTCAATATTTAGCTCATTCATCTTGCCTTAGGGATCGTTTCCATCATTCCAGTAATTTATACATTCCAATATTTTCCCATATTTCCATATTTTTCACCCTTTAATATTTCACAATTCATTTTCAATAGGAGGATTCCCCATTCATTCCCAATGGGAGTTTTAATATTTCACATTTTGAGCTTTCCCATTTCACATTCATCATATTTAACTCATTCATTTCACCTCATGGATCATTCCCACCATTCCAATAATTCATAAATATTCATATTTTCCCATAATTCTATATTTTTCACCCATAATGATTCATAATTCAATCCCACCATTCCACCATCAACGCCTCTCCCTTCAGTGTTTTCGCCTTCACACGCAATTTCTTCAGGAATTGCACATTTTCTAGTCATTATTATTATTGCTTCCTCAGTTGAGACAGTTTCTCATATGCACCTTTTAATATGACTTTCTAGATTACATATTATTTCAGAGTCACCCAAAATATGCCTAAAAGAACCACAGGGGTCTTAGTCTGTACGACCCTAATACCACATTGACTATACTCCATAATGCTCAGCTCCTGAGCAACATTTTTTTTTTTTTTTTTAAACATTGGATCTCATTAGTGTGAATGCTAAATGAATGCTACGACCGCTGTGTGTACACTACATAATGCAAAGCACTTAAGGGTATGCACCTCCTGCGGCCACATGTTAATATTTTAGTGAGTCCCTCCCCGGCTCTGGTGTGTAACAGCTCCAGGTGCAATGCTCAGTATGTGAGCCTCCCCAATGACGTCATCAGTGCAGGCACTGTCAAATAAAGAGCTTCCCCGCAGAGATCAACAAAGTTTCATGTTACAGCTATTATTGTTTGCCCGGTAAAAGGACCAGGCCAAGCTCGCAGCACCTGCTGCAACAAAGAGCGCCTAAGCTCTGTTTACTTTACCTCAGTTATCTACTGATAGGTTGGGTCCAAATATTGTTTTGTGAACCAACTGTAGCAAAAGTTATGCATATGATAGGATAATTTCAATTAACAAAAGATTTTTTTTTTTTTTTTTTAAACGCCGAAAATATTTTCATACGTAAATATTCAATCGAAGCCTTTGCCTTTTCTTATGTAAAATTGTTTGGGTGAGGCAAGGCAACCTCAGCAAAATATTTACTATTGGAATTATATTTTTCTTGGGGATAAATTGTCACTAGAGGGGTCACAAATTTCACTAAGCAAGCAACAATGGCTCCTTTTGTCAAACAGCTCTTCTCTGATTGCACATTTGTTGAAAGAATGAGCTCTGTACTTCAAGGGAATCATATTTTTTAAGAGATGCATTATAATCAACAAATTAAAAAACAAAAACAAAAAAAAAAACATCCTTAGCAATAAAGTCAAATTAACAGACGGAGTAGCAAGTGAAGCAGCAAGCAAATTACCGACGGACACTCCTCAGCACGGTTGCCCTCAGCTGTGAAGTGTCAGCACAAAAGCCTCCCACCCAAAGGCAACACAATTGGGCCTTGGGAAATGACCGCACTCTGCACATAACACAACAAGTCGAGAGCCACGGAAAGTGAACGTGTGTGAGGAGCATCGTTACGTAACGCTGGGGAGTGAGCGGCATGGGAGCGGGCGGAGGGGAGCTCCCGGGCTTCTCTGCAAGTCGCAGTATGACGCATTACCCTGGCACACACACGCTTAGATGGGCACACACTCGCACATTGTAGCACACACTCACTGTGATGTGCAAACCTAGCCGCTCCCATACATTCCTTATAGTGCGGTGACACCATGGGTGTACAGCGCAGAGGTGACACACGATGCCCATTCAATACGTGAATTATTCAACCTGTGCGTTCCATCGTTATAGATTTACATCCAAATGTCTTATCTATCTATCTATCTATCTATCTATCTATATCTATATCTATATATATATATATATATATATATATATATATATATATATATATATATATATATATATATATATATCTTCGCAGGGATTTTCTACTCTGTGACATGGGGGGAAATGAATTCAAGCTTTTGTGGTCATGTCTTAGTTTGACCACTCAAATGTTACTAATATACGCAGTAGTGTAACATACAGTTTGTTGGCCAGAGTTTGAGTCCGGAAAAGGTTGTTTTTTTATTTGATTTTTTTTCTTATGAGTAAAATATTATATTAATATTATATAAGAGGCTGAATGCATCCCGAAACAAATAATGTAAAAACTTGCGTTCCATTTTTTTTTTATAATGATGAGCATTGTGGTGTGCAGGGGAAATGAAATGTTGTCTCGCAGGAATACATGCAATTATGATACTAAAATATGAATACATGCAGAACCACCACTGAGATGAAGCTCTTCTTTCATCACAGATGCAGTTAAGTGCTGATCATTTGTTTACATACTTTAAGCAACAGCACCTCCACGCATGTTCAAACCGTATCTCCGGGATTTCGTCTTTCCTTCGCAAGCTATTTTTACTTTTGCAAGCTCGCAAACGCAGCAAACCTGAGAAGAGGAGGGATCGATTGATGAGTCCAAGGGGGAAAAAGCCGCATCTCTCCTCATCTGGGAGCGCGGCCGCGGGCTGCCACAGAAGACAACGTGGCACGATCAATATTCCGCAAGTTAATGAGACAGAGTCGTAACCTCAGAATCTAATCAGATAAACAGATTAGCAACGAACCACAACACAGCCAGTGGGCGAAAGACGCGCACCACTCCTCAGGTGAGGAAGACAAACCCTTGTTGTAATTTTGTTGACTTGAGTTTTTAAAGGCCGGGTCAATTCCCAAATCGTATTTACAATTAGTTGTACCATACTCCCCCACCAGTCTGCAGGCAGTATTCGAATTGATACTGCGTTTGCGGAATATGAATTAAGCATCAAAATCCACCTGTTTTGGGGGTAGCCATTTTGCCACTTGGTGTCAACTGAAAAACCATCCCAGTGCCTCAAGTGTCCTGGTCAGTGTTTGGTGTAACATATTACAAAACTAATGTAATTGCTGTAATGCATTACCGTAATTCCTCAAATATGAGACACACCTGTGTATAAGACACACCTCTAATTTGGGGGGAAAATTCTGGTATTTTCTATCCTAAATCATATATCGAATATTAAATCAGCCATGTTCATCTACAGCACACATTCACAGCGGGTGTAAAAGAAACTTAAATGAACTTGTAATTCGACAGCAATTCCCTTAAACTAACATCATACGTCACTTTAGCTTCCAAATATCACCTTAACAATTGAACAAACAACCTTATACATACAGGTGTTGTATACAGGAGTTTAATGTGTTTTTTGCTACGCAAGCACATTCTTTTCCCTCATCCTCAATTGTGTAACTCCCACGCTCGCAAGCTCAACAGACTTTCGGTTTCCACAGCTTTCAGCAAAATAAAAGCATAGCTTCAAAACAAGAGTTGGCTCGAACAAATGAACTGAAACTTGCCTGAAAGGCAGAAGAGAAATATTTAAACTCACAGCCGTGTGAACGCGACAAGACTGCTTTCAAGCAACGCAACCTTGACAATCTCGAACGGGCTGCGTGGTGACGTCATGGCACGGCGCGTAGTACGGAAGCCGCCAGGAAGCCTATCAATTGATGTATTACTTTTAATATCGATTTAGTTTCCTTTTATATCAATTTAAATAAATGAGAATCGCAACTCTGATGAAAATTTTTGATCAAAGAATGTCTGCTTTTTACTTTGACTGTTCATTTGTTTAGCTTCAACACATCTGTGTTGTTCCTTTTCTCGATCTTTGGAAGCGTTTCGTAGTCGCTTTTTACTTTCTGGCTCATTGTTACCTGATTGTGTAATACTTAACTTGTTATTGATCCTACAAAAATAGCAGAGTTAATGTTGTAAAGATCATAGTTCTAGGAGGCTTTTTCCATAACAAGATCCTACATAAATCTCACGACAACGACATCTCGGGTAAAAATGAGACGTGACCTGCGAGGTCAAAACAAATTCACCAAAGTTGAAAGAAACCTTCGTAAGTGGTCAGGTTTTGCTGAATAAAAGGTAGTCAGCAGAAAGAACCACCCAAACAAAGCAGATGACTGCAAGCGTTACCTTCCGTGGCCCTCATGCTCACTTCAGCAACTTACCTACAAAAAGAAGAGAAAGGAAGGGGCAGAAAATGGAAAAAAAAAAGAGAAGAGAAAAGTTAATCCAGCTCTGACAGTCAGGTGTAATTTGTGCAGAAACAAGCATCAGATTTTAGAAAACTGGACCTAGCGCTTGACCCCCTCTGTTTAATGGGCACCACACATACACATATAGAAAGTCCATAACAATTTACCGCATTGGAGAGAAAAATTCTTTCTTTAGCTTTCCCCGCCTCCGGTGCACTACGTCTTATTGATTATTTGAGTCGAGCCTCCCACGCTCCTCTTCTGCATATACCCTCTGTTATCAGCATAGCTCTCTTCTTTGAATAAAAATAGAATATGTCTGCAGTGGTATTGAGTTGAGGGGAAACATGGACAAAAATGATCTTTCTACAAGTAAATACTCATGAAATAAAATGACATTGAAAAGTATGGGTGCCCCCGAAGTGCAAATCACACAAATAACGAAGAAAAAAGGTCATTGCAAGCAAAAACCACCTTAAAACAAAAAACACCTTATAAGAGAGAAGCACCCAAGAAAATAGAAGCACACAAGAGGAACCTTGTTTGTGTTCAATGGAGCGGCCCTCTGCTTTCCAATCAGGAGTGAGTCCACACCCCCCTCCCCCACCCACACCAACCACTTACGGTAGGGAAAGTAAGTGCGCTCCTTTTTCTTTATGCGTCTTTTTTTTGGTGCGACTTTTGTTTGTGATTTGCACTTCAGGGCCAGCGTAGAAAAGACTGGTGCGACTACGTTTCCCAACAGGTTGAGCGTTACCTCCGGAAGGTGAAACACGTTTTTTTCTATTAAAGAGCTTCGCCATGGGTTATGAAGCACTTGTTTCAAATTGTGATGCACTGTTGTGCAAAAGTTTTTTTTTTCCATTGAGGCTCTTACCTACCATATGAATTTCTTTATAAGGGAGGAAGAGAAAGGTTATTGATTTTTATCCTGAATGAAGTTTGCATTTCTGCTAAGTGCTTTGCTAGAATGTAAATGCTGTCGTTAAAAGAATGCGAATTTGTCAGAGAACAATTCTTCCAAAAGGAAGATGCCAGATGCAGGCATGTTTATTGTCACTCCCGCTGGAAGTTTACTTTGCGAATAAACATTAAACAATGAGTCTCACAGGGTTTTTAACCTAAATGCATTAACTTGATCTAACAAAAGTCCAACAGCCTAAAGCGAATGCATAATGCAAAACCTCATTGAAGGGCTACAAGTAATATCTTTTATTTCAGTAAAAACAAGAGACTACAACCACACTTACAAGCATATAGTCTTTATCCCCCGCAAAAATGACTAATATTGCTACTTAGTTGACATTGCTTTGGTGCTTCATCTTCAAATCTAAGTGTACTGTATTATGTCTCAATTAAATTGCCCTCTGGTGGCCAAGAAGACACACCATGAAGAGCATATATATATATATATATATATATATATATATATATATATATATATATATACATATATACATATATATACATATATACATATATATACATATATACATATATATATATATATATATATATATATATATGGACCAGTACCATGGCATTTCTAGTCACATCAATGGGGAAAGGCAATTTGACATGAATGTTTCCAGCAGGTGGCAAGATGAATGTGATACACGTGATTGCGGCAGTGAAGCTTGTGGAGGAAAAACTAAATGGACGCAGAGTTGCTTTTTATCCATCAAGACACAGCATGATATCTACAGCATATTGTATACCTCTATACCGACAACCTGAAAATGAGGTTAATGGTTGCTAGGGTACATTTGAGTTGATGTCTAAATAATGGTTTATATACAGTACAGTTCAGTCCGTGGAAGCAGAATATTTGTGCATGTCACGGCAATATGCAAGTCTGGGTAGTGAATCATAGATAACCATTTCCAGTACATCACATTCAAGTCCTAAATGCATCGATTTAATTTTTTTTTTTTTTTTTTTTTTTTAAGATTTGCAAGCATGTTGGCTACACCTGGAAAAAACGTCTCACATGTTGCTTTTTTACAAAATGAGACACACGCGTGCACATTAAGTGCTTTAGCTAACAGGACCAGCCTCTCCAGTCGCATAATCCTAATGAGGCCCGTTACCGTAGCGACGGGATACTTGGCCGAGGGATTTACGGCATCAAACAGTCGTCACCTTCAAAGCGTGTGGTCGTAAGTGAAGGGCGACAGCTTGCGCCTGGCGAAACAGCTGCGGGAAACAGGTGTGCGCTGCTCATTATGGCCCGAGTGCCGTAACGATGCCTTTTAATCACTTGCCTAAGAGACGGGTTTGCGCGTGCTGCCTGAGTGCGAATGCTCATGGATCTGCTTGTATCCATGTGGTTGTCTTGTTTTTGTTTTGTTTTTTTATTGCAGGGGATCCTATTCTCATCCTCATGATAGGAAACAATTACGCTAAGTCTGAATACTTACGTTTTTTCAACTACGTGGATTTACAATACATCTGTATTCTAGCATTCATTTTTCATTTGTTTTTTTTTGTTTTTTTACATCCAATTCAATTCAACTGGATCAGGTTTGTTGCAAGTGGATGCATCGGAAATGTTTAGCATCTTCGAAATTCCATCTTAACATTAAATACAGCAGACATGCTTCACAGGCATCATATCTCGTCTCATCCTCACTTGATCGCAAGAGAAATTAAGGCTTCAGTGTTGAACTACTTAAAACCCTAAACCAGCAAGGAAAAGGCATCAGGTGGTATCTTAGAATGTACTGCTGCCTAATATGGACGAATTTTTGCCAGCTTTTGTTATCCTTGCGCTGTTCCGCAACCCGCCCCCTGCTACGTTCCATGAAAATACCGGTAAGTGAGTTTTTTTTAGTTAAACCATTTTTAAAGTACCGGTAACTCAACGTGACCTGTACATTCGGAAAATGAGTCAAACATTTCCTTTTTTTCAGCTATTATTAGCTAGTTTAGTACATTTTCTTACTTATCAGTTTCAGCAAATGTAAGGCGAAACCGAGAAAATGCAAACTATTTTTTTTTCCTCTATGAGGAGTACGCAAGTAATAATAGGGCCAATCTTTATTTTAGTGTCCCAAGTTTCATCAAGTTATATTAACAAACACTGAGTTATTACATCACCGTAAGTCAGCACTTTTTATTTTTTTAAATTGAACCGTTCCTATTTTTCCCAGTTACTTTGTTACTCACGTAACTGTACCACTTATGTACGTGAGCATGCGTACTTTTGCCGACTCTATCAGATACATGTAAAATGAAAAAGATGCAGGCAGGTATAAGCAGGGAATGAAGGCCTACCCTCGAAGCAGTACTAGCTTAAGAACTTAAGCTCCATAACAAATAAAGGAGCAGACCCAAGCTCCGCTCTAATCGTAGCAGCTTACACTACTTTCTCCACAATTGGGAAGCAACTGTTTGCCTATTTCCCACCCTCGGCAGGCATCCTCCTCCCTCTTCTAAAACACTGAGCAGGCATGTGTTAGCATCAGCAAACAGGTCGATTGAGGGGAGGCATTTTTGAAACGGCATCAAACAATATCATTTTCAATTTATAAGAGGTCTGTGGCAACGTTTGATTTGCTGTTTTAGCTGTACTATTACTGTATGTAACTAGAATGGTCAGTGTTTCTAAACCTTTAATGCGCCATAGAGCATATTTTGCAAAACATGAGATACATTTCACAGAGAAGCATACTCAAACCAAAAAATGACTAATGTATACTGAGATAATGAAGAAATTAACAAAATTTGCCCAAAAACTGAGAGGCCTGTTCAGTTGAACGCAAAGCTATTATTCGGTTGTATTAATGGCAAGCTTTGAATACGTCAGTATTTGAACATATGATCTATTGGAGCAGTGTTTAATTGGTCATATTTCACATTGCACAAGTATATCACTTATAAGAGTAAAGAGTCACCCATTCGCACGCCTTGTTAGGTTCTGCAGTTGTGGTTTGCAAATGACTTCAAATGGCCTCAGATGCAATTAATTATTGACCTTGTCCCTCTGTCTCTCTGGACTCAAATTATTACTTACTATACTGAAATCAGATGGTCAAACGGAATAATTCATTTATCTTCAGTGGATGACACAAGAGATAGTGGCACAGAACAACTTTACACTTTAACTGTGGTATTTGCTGTTGCAAAATTATTGGCGAACGCGATGGGTAAGTTGCATAATTGTCTCTCACGCAAGTGCTGAAGATATAAAACGATATTTATTGCACGAGCCAATACATGTCCACTGACATTTAAGAATGCACGCAGCAATCAAAATAAATGTGTGAAATAATATATTTATTTTGAAACATATTAAAGGTGTCCACTGTGCATTGTGAGCACCCCGCAAATGTTGAGGATTAGTTTTGGAGAGACTGTGGGAAATGAGTCACAAGGATTAGAATTTCATACTGAGAGACGTAATAATGTTACGCTGCTGGCTCACTTTCCTTCCCTGTGCAAGCTCCCACCAAAATAAATAAAGAAATAAATCGGGATTATGGCTGGCAAAATCTCCCGAGTGTGTTTCAGCCTCCAAACGGGAGCAGTTTGCAGCCACAGTTTGAAGACGCTCATTAGTGTGAAATGACCCAGTACGTCTTTTTAAAGGTGTTTATACGAGCCGTACAGGGAGTCTCAACCTCACATAAATCACGGGGGTGTGCTGCTTAGAAAATGTGAAATATTTCCTGTGTGATAACGCTTGCATGACAAAATGGGACCAAAAAAAAAAAAAACCTCCAGATCTGATTAACCTCACAGCATGTTCCATCTCCATGCATAATACAGATGTCCCCATGTGATGAATGCTAAGAGGGCGAATCGGCTCTCTACGTTGTACCCGTTCAAGTAATGACATTCAAATATAAAAATTTGATCGAGCCCCGAATAGATCGGAGTTGTTTGTACTTTTCCTTATATGGACGGATTGACTCATATATTCCATGACAGGGCTCTGAGAGGTCGGCGGGGTAGTTGAAGTTCAAGCCGTTGACTGGCTGAAAATCAAGTGTGTGATATACGGGCGACGGCGCTGGCTTAGAGCATTACCTTGTTCCTGTCTCTACTCGTGAGGGAGCATTATATGATGTCGCTAGAACTAAGCTTTTAGCATCCTCCCTTAATATGCCACTGTGTGCACCATATAACAAAAGCACATGGAAAAAACTTTTGCTCTTGTCTATTCATATTGCAGACCTTTGTGAAGCTTCTCTATGGTGTCTGTTTGGGGATCGTTCATTTCAAGGGAAATTGCAAAATCTATGCCGAATCGTATTTGATTTTTCGCGTGTGACTGTTTTTGACAGAAAGAAAAATTCAGACGACGCAGGACCGCTACAGCCACGTGGATACTATGTTACGTATTATGTAATAAGACAACGTCTAGAACGAAGGCACAGATACGGGGAAAGCATTTGTTTTTCAGCGATTTGGGGATGAATCAGATCAATCTTTTTCACCAATGAGACAAAAGCTATTCAATGAGAGCCTCTGGAATGCAACTTCCATTTACGGTATTCCTAGTTGTTTTGCGTATGAATTTGACAAATCTTCTCCACCAGTGAGATAAAACATATTCATGAGATTAAGGGCTGCTCCAACAATGTGGAAACAATGGTGCATGCTACCGTAACATCAGCCACAGCAACATGAGATCTTACATCAGCATACTTGAATGTGTCAGTTCCTGCTGTGTTGGTGACAGATTTGACAACTCTAATTCATCAATAAAGCTAACTTTATTCAAGAGGTGACCGTCACGGCTCTGACAGCAAAGAGGAAGCTATGGGTTGTGATCCGGCCACATCCACAGTTTAGACAAAAGAACAGGGGACGCGAAGATCAAATTTGACAAGTCATCTCCATCAGTAAGGCAAACCTTAATCAAGAGCAGACTGAGGCCTACTCCGATTAAATGGAGAAAATGGGGGAAGAAACAACAGCATCCATTGCTAAGTCACAGCAATCTGGGAAGCAAATGTCAGAATGCGTTAACATTCTCCGTCATTTTGGGGACCATTTTTATATGAGTCTATCGATGAAACAACCTTTTTGTGATTGGACGTAAATGCTACTCCAGCAAAGCGGAGATTATGGAGTATAAATACTGTGGCCTAAAAGTCCAAAGAATTCCAACCAACCAATGACAAATCTACTAGATTAATGAGACATTAATTAATGAGAGGAGACTATACGGTCTAATACCGTATCATCCAGAGCTGAGGCTACTATAACAGTTGTAGAAATGTTAGCAGAGTATATGAAAATGACCAAAGATCAAAAGAGTAGTTAGGCTTATGTTTATGACAGAATGCGAACATGTTACTCCTGTGGACGAAAGCAACGTGTCTGACTACAAAGAAAGATTGTTATCCTGTATTTTGGAATAAACAAAAAAGTCAATGCAAGATGTGACCAATGGCGGCCAAGACACCAATCCCGTTTTCATTTCACCCCCAACACGTAAACACTCCATCCCCACTTGCTTCGACGCCCCCTCCTCTTTTCTGGCTCCGGAGATAAGCTTTCTGTCGAATACCAATTTCAAAAAAAGATTGCGCAGTTCTGGATCTCAAATCAATTTGATCCACTGCGTCGCAACATGAAGATAAGTGCGAGCGCGCGCTCACAAACAGATGCACACGCTTGCAGAAATACATCTCGAAGCACGGAGAGGTTGGAGCGTTTCGGCTCTCTAATCAAACACCCTGCGCAAGTAATTAAAAGAAGGGCTTGCATTATTCCAAAGTCTAATACTAAGGGGCTGTAGATTGGATTTCCAATTTGCTATCAATATTTCAACAGCAAATGGCTGTATGTTTGTATGGCAGATGCAGCATTGAAAGAAATTCATGTGCAGTACTTTCAAAATGCATACATTTGCATTTAGACCGTTAGCATTCTTTAGGAAGTGAGACTGTGTAGAATTGATTCTTGATTAATAATGCATTCAAGCAATTAAGGCAAATAGAATGCCCAGTGCATTCAGTCTTACCTAGTTTACGGTCTAAAAAAGGGGCTGTATGAGAACCATCTAACGAGACTCACGGCCAGCACGCCTGCATCAATTTTTCTCAACATTTGATGGATGATTTAAAAATGGATCTTTGATGTATAAAGCCACCAATAGACATGAATTGATAATGAAACAAAGGACGTTTTTCCTGGAATTAGTTTTCACTTTTTTTTTTTAATTATAGTCTCTGCTATCTTTCAGGTAAACACCTATTCTTAATTTGTTTCATTAAAAATGTTGTGTTTCAATTGTAATTGTAGGTATTGGTTTTTCATGTTTTAATAAAATCTAATAACATTGGTCTACACATACACAGCAAATGACTGACAACCTCTTCAGGGCCTACCCCGCCTGTCTTTGTTCACACTGCAACTCAATTCCGATGGTTTTATGTGCATATGCGACATGTATCTGACATTTCATAGAGTGTGAAATCTAATTAAAAAAAATCTGACCTGGGCCTGTTTCAAAATCAGATACAAATCATATGTGATGGGTCTGTAAAAGTTGCATTTGTTTTTCAGATGTGAAGAAATACATAAAAAGATCGGATTCAACATTTTCCATGAGGTAAATTAGCAACTTGGGTTCAAAACATACTTGAGGCAGCGTGCACAGTAGCAGGGGAGAGTGCTGGCTCATTTGAATGATAAAGGCAAGCCCACTCATAAACCGGGGGTAAAGCGTCGGCTAGAATTGTTGATCCTGGGGGTATTTTGATAGAGCAATTTTATCAAGACACCTGGGAGCTGTTTCAATCAGTGGAAAAATGTTTTTCCTTTAATGTGTTTTGGATTTCATACAACTGAGATCTAACCTGCCAAGGAACAGACAGATGGAATGTAGCAAATCAATAAGACAATTAGAGAAGGCAGACGCAGGTGGGTTGGAACGCAAAAACGTGCATGGACGAATGAAGTGCGTAGTTAATGCTGCAGGCGCGAAGAGCAGCTCGCATCCAAGTGTTGTCAGCGGGAGTCTGACATGGACGGGGGGGAAAAATCAATGATCAGGACGGATGTGACAAGGCCCTCTGGAGAGCGTCTAAAACCAACAGCTCGCAAAGAGGCACGCGACATCCTGGAGAGGACGCTGGCGCGTGTGCTTGCATTCTCTGTAGCACCATCAACTTCGCTTGTGGCCATTCCTATGGTGGGTACAAGGCTGCATGCAGGCGCACTGCTACTGGAGCTAGACTGCGACTGAAGGTCATCCAGAGTTCATCGGCTGAGAGTGCCCCTCTCTTTACTGTATTCTTAATGCTGAGTTAACCGGGATTTGTTGAGCAATGCCATATACCGATCAGTAAGTCCGACTGAAAACTGCTTAGGAGTGTTTTTTGACAAAAAACATCAAATATCATACGAATTATAAAACAATGCAGTTTGACTGGCGTTGAAAGTGCCTCTTCATCTTTGCCCAACACAGGTGTTCTGTTAATCAGCAAACTTGTTCAAACACATTTTGAAAAACAGGACACTTGATCGGCAGGCGGACACTCCGCTCATCTAACGACACCGCATTCGTACGCGAGCAATTTCATCCGTTTTCCATAAAATGTCCCCATCATAATGTTAACAGTGCATCTCACCCGGAGGAGACAAAGTGAAATGCCCTTTCATTTCACTACAGACATGATGTCATGAACAAAAAAGAATTTACAGCTCCCCCGAGCTGAGACGGCTGATCCCGAGGACCGAATCTCTGGCAGTTTGGACGAATGGGTTATCAATCCATTTTGTAGATTCTACCACTCATCTGGGGTCTGCTAGTGGGAGAAGTAGCTTCAGCAGAGAAGCTAGCCTCCCTATGGGATATAAAATGCACATATGTGTCCTCTTTGAAAGGTGAGGTGGGTGCTTTTAGTATATCCTAAGACTTTGCTTGGAGTTCTGAAATGCATTTATTTATTATGAATGCGTCAAACACCATATGTGGACTACCTGTATACCTGGGGACATAGCTTTATGTGGGCCAAGTACTAAATGGACTGTGTGGTCCATTACTGGGCAAAAGCATATTTTCTATGCTTAAAAAAAAAAAAAAGCTCAGGTTTTGAGAATTCAAAAATGCATAAAGAACTTTAGTCATTGCTCTATCTTTGTGGAACGACCAAAACTAGGGTTGAGCCACCTATGGTCCCTGGGCCTGCAAGAACATCCTGATAGAGAGTCATGAAGCTTTTTTGCCATGCTCCACCCTTCACACAGTTTAGTGTCTGCCTATTGCAGAACAAAGTCTCTGCTATTGCCATTTATGCGGAACTAACCTCAGCTATTCTGCCCAAAACCTAATTTTTGACTCTCTTTCTATAACACACTATGGAATCCCATAAAGTAATAATCGGTGCCAAGGAGGTAAGTGATATAGCTCGATGAAAAAAAAAAAAAAAAAATCACAGGGCGGCTAAATTAGCCTGGACCTTGAGTGAAAGTTATGCAGAGTTACCACTGAAGGTGCAGGTACATGTGCCAGTGCATTTCCTTTTAACAGCAAACGTATATGTAATGATAGGAAATGTTTATCGTATGTTTAGAATTTAAACTTTTGGGGAGTAATGAATCACTGCCGATTTTAGCAAGGTTTATTGGCTCAAATTATGTTTCTGTCACGGACAGGGCCAGCATTGTCTCTCAATTTCAGAAAGGTTGAACAAACCTCTTTGTTGTTTTCCGATTTCAAAACTAAATTTGCAATTATTTTATCATCAGCAACAATTTATGCGGTTTCAGTCACCACGACTCTGTGAGGAAAGGTGTTTTCTAGGACAAGACGATCCTTGGAGACACATGGAAAAGGTCTAAAATGCCCACTTGAAACTAAAATGGCAGAATTTTCCAGCATAGCTTCTTAAGGCCGTTATTATGTGATTCAACGCATGAGCACAATATGGCATGCTAAGTGAACCTGGCTTTGAAGCAGAATTTTGAAAGAGGCTCATCATGCATTTTCACCAAGATGCAAAATTTGCAAAATTGGATCGTTTGTATATGGCAAAATGGTGGAGGAAAGGTTCCCCATTTATGAACTTGCCCAATTTTGATCTGATGCTGTCTCTTTTCCATGTACCATTACCCTCGCTTTACCTCGAGTGTTGCAATAAAACACTCTTGAGGCAACCGTAGCAGATAAAAAGGATATTTTCAGCTATCCCTCTGCACATTTCGAAGCGTGCACATCCATTTGTGCCTTTGTATTTGTACATGCTGTGGGTGGGATGTGATGTAACTGTTGTCTTGTGTGTTTCCTTGTTTACTTGATGTGTGGGCATTACTGCAGCACAAGTTGCCAAGATACTGAGCCGTTTGAGATTAAGCAAATGTTGTTGAGCTTGCTGTAAAAACCCAACAGGTGACAAAAAAAAACATCAATTCCATGTCCGAATCGGGTAAAACGTGTCCTACCAGCTATTCAAAATGATTTCCTTGGCAACGACTGCGCAACATGCCAAGTTAATAAAATTTATAGCATGCGGAACTTCCCTTGAACTCCGGTTCAAGGCTCGCTTGCCGTCGACGTCCACTGAAAGCCATGTGAGGCGAGTCGAGGTCATCCTTTGTTCATAAGTATAGCTTTGTGTAATAATCCTTCCAGTCCAATTCAGTACCCAGTCTCTGAATGCTAGCAGAAAGACTTTGTTAATGCAGGCCAGAAGCTGCACTTACCTGGCACTGCGGCACACGCATAATTTGAATTATTTATGGCAACATACCTGAAAAGCTGCATTGTAAAATACATAATTTAAACATTTTAATTCACAGGTTTTGCATGATTGGAAGGGTAACACGTTATTGCTATTATTGTGTAGATTCCATCCATGAGTTTTTTGCTGCTTTTCTTTTTCATTGTGACAGACAAATGAGTTGGAAACTATCCTGGCTGACTTTGGGTAACAAGTGGGCTACATCACTTAACCGAATACAATGGAATCTCAAAATGATTACTCTGATCAATAACAATGGTGTATCTAAACATGTATAGATGATGTATAATAGTTCTGCTCATTTCATGCATTTTATAAATAGATTTTCTTCTGCTCATTTCATACATTTTATAAATAGATTTTCTTGGAAGTATGCGATGCTATATTTATTAAAAACAAGAAAAGACATTCAGACCTTTTTTTCTTCTTCTTTTGTTTAATTAATAATCTCTTAACTATCACTCCCAAACCTGCAGAAAAGATCTTTTAACTATCTGTGCCAAAACTACATGACTTCAAGGCCGAGTGAATAATGACAATTCACCCCCCCCCCCCCCCCCCCGCTCAAAAAAAAAAAAAAAAAAGATAACTAGTTTAAGATGAGACTAGTTTATTAAACAAAAAACATCAATGATAAATAAACTCAAATCCTCAAATGCCTTTCAGGGTTCTCACAGATTTAAGGAGTATAAAATGTGAAAGAATTCTGCCAGAGGGTGACAGAAAATGACAGCATTTATCCCAAATCACCTCCAAACCTTTTCTCTTTTTGACACATTTGACATACTTACCTACACTCCTTACAGCCATCTGCTCAGTCACACATCAACCTGCTGTTCAAATGTCTGTCGAGGGTGCAAAACATCATGCTAAGGACGTAGCTAAGATAAGTTGAACTAAAACAAAAGTGCATGTTAACTGACTGTCAACAAAAGTTCTGTTTACAGTAATATCGGTCTTGTATTGACACATTCTGGAAAATTCTTATTGCGTTTATCCACCGATGTATTTAGAAAACTTCTGAAAAATGCTTTGGGCATGACAGATCAAGGATTAGGAAACACAAAACAGGCTTCAATGCAGTTCTGCTTCCTTTTTGGCTTCGACCAGTTGGAGATGTGGGTGTTTCTATGCAACACTCTATCTGCAAGATAATACTGTATTTCAGACAGTGTAGTTGCTCTGTTATTTTTCCTTTTTCATTCAGCCTAACTAGTGAAAGGGGACGAAAATTGGGTGTCATGTAATTGTAAAATGTCCATCCTTCCATTATCTACGGCTTGACTAGGGCCGCGTCGCAGGGGCAGCAGTTTTAGCAGGGAAGTTCAGACTTCCCTCACCCCCACTACTTCATCCAGCTCGTCTGGGAGGTGTTCCCAGGGATGTCTTTAGGGGCCTTCTCCTAGTGGGACATGCCTGGAACACCTCAACAGCGATTGTAAATTTGAACTATTTTAATTGTGAGATCAAATCAGAATGGCTTAATAACTGACACACTTCCACAAATGGACTGTTCATAAATCCATCTTTTATACAAGCCTTAACACATGTATGACGATGCAAGATTAGTGCCAGGATCAAATTGTTACTTACTTGCCTGTGAAAACGGGCAAAGTTTGTCTGATGGTTGTCAACCATCATTGTAATTGTCACCATCCATGTCACCTGTCACTGTTGGTAACGCTTCATCACCTCTCCCAGTTAAATCATGAAAAATTCTGAGAAATGTTTGAACTGCCATATACACAGGAGCATGGGTGTGCAACCACAGCATGAATAGGCTGCAAGAATGGATACATGCAGCAGGGAATAACTTGCTGAAAGCTAAAGCTTTGGTATATAAGCACAGGTTCTTTTAAAAGAGATGGAACCCTTCTTTCTCTTTTAAAAGAACCTGTGCTTGTAATGTACATATTGTACTGAGCAACACGTTCTCCATATTGACAGTTAGCAGCAAATTTGGAAAGTCAGTTTGTGCTCCATCTCACATCACAAAATGGTCAAAGCGTAAAAAGCAGTCATAGCGTCATGTCAAATATAATGGCGCTATGCGCCAACGGTTGAGCAGCAAACAAAGTCGATTTAAAAAGAAATACAAGACTAATTGTTTGTTACAGAGCCCAAAGCTGAATGTTCGGGCATGGCCCAGATGGAACCCCCTCACCCTCCAATGAGAATCTCTTCGGGGGCGATAGAATGACAAAGCTTACGCTAATGTTCCACTTTTTGTCACTGAAGCGGTCAGCAAGCTGTTTGGGACAAACATGGCAACTGGTCACTTTAGTTTGTAAGATGCTGAGCTGACATTTACATTGTTTGTAAAAGTAAAATTGTTTAGAATAGTGTAACATTCCTCGCTAGGCACGAGGCACGCTAGGCGGAGGAAGACTTGAGTCAGAAGTTAGTGATCACTATCTTGGGACAAAGTGCTTGTTAACCATTTTTTCTATTTAAACAACAAATGGGACAAAGTGCTTGTTAACCATTTTTTCTATTTTTCTTTCAATAAAATAAAAGATGGGACAGAACCACGACTGAATGCATCCTTTAAAAAAAGCGAGGGTCATATGGTATTATTACAGTATTTTAGACAGCGGATTAATTGGTTCCCCCTATTCAATTTCTTTTAATGCCATCTGGATTCATCTTGCGGGCCGGATTGAACCTCCTCCACTTCAGGGTCAGATCCGGCCCACGGGCCGTAAGGTTGCACCCTTGCCCTAACCGATACCAGCTGTAGCAACACACCCCGACTTGAAGTGAAACTGCAAAAATACATTTTTAAAACAGCGCCTGTGGGCTCTTTGGGACCATAGACGAAACTATGCCGCACTGATATCCATGCCGTCGACGCCCGCGGGAGCATAAAGAAGCCTTTATCCTCCACTTATTTGTCCATCTAAAAACTTCCACATCTTGTATTCAAACTGCTCCAACAGTACATTTTTTCCTATAATCCTCACAATTACATACACATTCTTTGGGAAAAAAATCCTGAATATTTTTGAGATTTTACTAACTTTTCTTCTTTCTAAACTTATTCTGTCACATCCCGTCTCTCTAATGTCTTGTCCTGTCTGCGGGGGACTATTTATGTAGGTGCGGCCTAAACCGGTGGACGTCCCCAGATTATTGCCTTTTGCACATCCAATGCCTGTACTGAATCCCTGGTTTCCTAGTTTCTCTGTTTTGCGACATACGTATGTATTTTTCCGTCCATCCATTTTCTCTAGCCACTTGCCCTCATGAAGGTCGCTGGCTTGCCGTGCTGAGTCCACTTGAAACCAAAATGGCAGAATTCAACAGTCCAACAAACTTCCCATATGTTTAATCAGGCCATTATTAAAAGCACCATTGTCCCATTAATTTCCTTTTGTTTTTCGTTTAAACACACAATGTTAACCTTGATTCGGACTGTACGTGTTGTTATTCCTTAACAAACACAGGCAGCCATCTATAGGCAACGGTGACCAATGGATTTAGTCCAACAGTATATCATTAAGGCATCTCACCTTCCAGAGACCCACTCAACTAAATGTGATAATGAAAGCCTTTGGGCACATTGAACAGTCATTTTCAGTCACGCAATGTGAAGTTGTCCCTCTGAGATGAGATGGGACGTGCGGCAAACGATAGTTATATCGTCTTTATCTTTTAATGGGGATAACGACGTACGGCTAAAATGAGAACAAATGACTGCGTGACCATCTCGTCAAGAAAGGAGACTCCATTAAAACCTCCCGACGCTTATCTCCTCATCACACTTCTGATTCCTCGGGCTATTCCGCGGAGGGGATTTTCACTCGTCGGCCACATTCATCACAGACACGGCTAATCAGTTGCTAAATTCTCCTCTTTGCAATCAACTATTACTCAAATCTGCAAAGTGTAGCAGGGCAAAATGATGTGTATGGATTACAGAGATGCACTTTAAAGATGCAGGATTTTTAATTTCGCCAAGGAAAAACATGCTGTTGCTTCCAATCGCTGCTCTGGCCTTCCTGTGTGGCGTTTGCATGTTATCCTTGTCATTTCTCACGCATGCCAAAACAAGACACTTGGTTTGATTGAAGACTCTAAATCGTCCTTCGTGTGAGTGTGGATGTTTGTTTGTCAATATGTGACCTGTGATTGGCTAGTGATAAGTGTACAATATCCAGCCGCTTACCTCTCAAGTTAACTGGGACAAGCGCTAGCTTACCTGCGACTCTCACAAGGATAAGAAATATGGATAGATGGGACTGTAGCAGTTCAAAGAAGTAACTGGTGATTGTGGCCATTAGTAGTGTTGTGTGAGCTGACTTTCACGATTGGCGTCTTTTGTTGAGTTTGCATGTCTTCTTTGCAATATCTTCTTTACAATATTTCATCATCATTCCAAGAAGTCATTAAATGCTGCATATGAGTTATGTTGAAGTGATCCATCTTCAGTGAGGAAAATGTTGTTGTTGTTTTTTTTATGTTATAGAGGAGGTCAATGTAGTCTGGGCTGTTAGTGGAGGTTACGGATTATTTTCCCACATTTAAATGCACATTCATACTTCAGGGGGATATTTTTTTTCAAGCCATTTATCTAATCTGGCAATGGTGGAAGATGAGTCTGAAAGTACATGAAACTGTTACAAAATGACAAGAATCCAACGCGCATGAATTTTGCCGCAACAAAAAAGAACCCTCAAACTGACTACTCTTGCATATTCAAAGGAAATTTAAAAATAGAATAAATTGGGGATGCGTATGTGTGTGTTGCAGTGGCCAGTGGCAGAATCCTTCCGTTCCTGGGTTGAATCAAACAAAATATCAGCATATCAAAAAAGCCTTTGATGAATCCCTGCAGCTGGGCCCATTCAAGCTCAATTCATTCTTGTCACAGTTTAATTAAACACGTCTGTGCGCTAACCTCGGCCGAGACACGCTCGTGCGTCTGCACCAGTTGAAAGCAACTCATTGCCATTATTTTACGATGTGGCCTTTTTATTTCTTAAGTGCAAAAATACTGAAAACAGCTTGGGCTTGTCACCTACCATTCAGTTCGCAAATATCCAGTAACCTTCTGCTCTGCTGAAATCGGGCTCGGTCTTTACAAAGTTTTGAAAACTTGCTTAATTTCATGTGCGCCATTTACAGGACTTGCCTTAACTAACCAGCTATCATTGCCTTTCTAAGTCCTCCTCCAAAGCAGAAGCAAATGAAAGAAAGGCTTTAAAGTATGCCTCGACATTGACCTAAATGTGTGATTACATTTGATAAAAGGGTTAGTTGGTAATAAAAAGAGCTAGTATGATTATAGGGTTTACACTTCACCTTTTACGTACTTTTTACATGACAAAAATGTGACTTCTAGTAGGAATGGAACATACTGTATCTATACTGTGACATGATTGTGCACAAAGCACAATGTCAAGTCAAACGGAAAAAAACATAACAGCACATTGGCATGGTGTTTTTGAAAGTATACGGTCTCGCATGGAGGTGCTCATCTTATCTCTGACAAAGGAGTGAGGTAGGAGGATGTGGAAATATTTGGGAATATCTGAGACATCTACTAAAGATGACATCTGGCCATTGCAGTCTGCATGGCTGAATCACAACTATCAATACAAATGTCAGTTTTATGCTCTATGTTTCATGTGGAGTTAAAGTCAAATACAGTAAGTATTCCCAACTACGGACCTCTGTCAAATGGAAATTCCCAAAGCCGGGAAAAAAAAAAAAGTATGCATTACATTTTCTATGACTATAATACATTAAAGATTGAACCCTCACAACGGAACTTCCGCGGTCTGTAAACCGGAAGCTATTCGGAGAACCGCATTGGCGCAAACACCACTTGGTATAACGGAAAAGTGTCCGCTCCTCCTTTTTCAATCTCATATCGTCGGATCCAAAACGGCGACACGCAAGTGACTCTTTATTGTTATGAGCCTGGCTGTTATTATAAAAGATTTGAATGTAATTCATTTACGTCTTGTAGATCATGGCGTCCATAGGAAACGCTCGGAGTCGGAAAAAGTCATCTACGAGACTTGGAAAAACGAGGAATCCATTCCTGCTTGGTATTCTGGCAATATACCTTCTCAGAGGAAATCGCTTGTGGATCGACACACAATAATCAGCAGACATCTACAATGAGTAACGGGACAATTACTTGCAATTAGCAACACAACTGTATGATACGCAGGCAAACGTTTTCATGAAGCAAAAAATGAAACCAACAAAGCAATTAAAAATAGACACATTTTTACCCAAGACGGACAAAACTCAACATTAAAAATAAAGTACAGTATCCAACATTGCAGTTAAATACAGTGCTGTACTGTACTGGTGTTATTTTATGATCAGTACAGGTTTTGGACCATGTTTTTGCATTTTCCAGTTCATATACCATACATCTTCTGAATACTGCAGTTTTTGTTTTACAGAAAGGTTTTGGACATTATATTTTTGCATTTTATTGCTGGTGTTGTTCCACATGTACTGTATATGTTAATGTACTTGCACGTTCACACCGGACATGTACCGTTGTTTTCCACATAAGGAAATTCCGTTATAAGGAAAAGATTAGACAACGGCAATATGATTCCTTACTAGATTGACGACAACTTTGTATATACGCAAACTATTATTTGTAGTCTCCCACTCTCAAAATTTAGCATTTAATGACACACACACACACACACACATTATATATATATATATATATATATATATATATATATATATATATATATATATATATATATATATATATATATATATATATATATAATATATACACACACATACATTATATATATATATATATATATATATATATATATATATATATATATATATATATATATATATATATATATATGTGTGTGTGTGTGTGTGTGTGTGTGTGTGTTCCATGGTGTCTCCTGTCTACCCAGAACTTTGCAAGATATAATGCCTGCACTTCAATAACCCATTTCCCTCACTTAAGATCGCATTTTGCAGCCATTGTTCAGCACCCTCTGACAAATGGGCCCTAATCTAGTCAACGATGCAGAAATGTGGTTAAAGCAGCTTTTATATGTGCAAAGGAGGCACTTACTGTATGGAGCACTTAAGTGGCTTTCGGACCAAAGAGCTCAGGAACTATGAGTTCCTGGTAACAGGGATTCTTGGTCCTCGGTCCTTGAGTGTAGTCCACGAGTTTGTATTCACACCCAGCGAGAGGGAGTGAGGTAGTTTATTTAAATCAGACTGATGACATACCATATGTATGTCTGTGGAGGGGAAAAAAAATGCCTAACCCTGTCAAACAAGCAGGAAAATTAACAAAAGAAACATTGTCATTTGTTGAGACACATTGCATTAGAAAATAATATTGATATTAATGAATTGGTATATTTTATTACAGTCGCGCAATCTATCAACAAAGCTTCGAGTCGCCGACGGAACGAGCCCTTTCATATTTTCAGCAAGTATTTTATGGCGGAAAGCCTCGTAAAAATAAAAGTGTAGGACCATCTATGACTACACTTGTCATTTCTCGTGGTTGAAGCAAATTGGTGTTGGATGCCCTCCTCCTTGTAAATATTCAAGAGAGACTGTGAAATCATGCTACAAAGCTACAACCCCTGTTACAATTTTGCTGAATACTTTATGGTGTGAAGCTTTGTAAAAATACCCGGACTGAGAAGGACCGTCTGTAATGACCATCATCAAGAGACGTTAATTAATTGGCGTTCTGTCCTGTTATTTGTTATTTTCTTTTTCAAGGCTTTGCGCAACAAAAGCACTCATTGACGGCGGTTGTTCTGTCAGTGACTCGCCGCTTATCATTTCTCATAGTTGAAGGAAATGGGCATTGGAAGTTCTCGTCCCCATAAATACTCAAGTGAGCCTGTTCCAGGGCATCCAGCCACCTCTCAATTTTTCTCTTATTCTATTTTTTCAAATTATTAAACTGGCCACAACGGTGAAAACAACTGCACTGTTGCGTAATGGAAGAAGCATACCTACCCGAAAACAAGTTCAACCAACCAATTAGCATCCGTTAGCACAAGAAGCCCCCCTCAAAGGTTCCAGATAGGTAGAGAAGAGCATTAACGTTCCACCCTTTATTTTAGTACATAGTCAACCTCGATACATGGGTTGGTTGGGGTTAGGATATGTGTTGTCCAAGTTAACATATGTCTTAGCTCCTCAGAAAAAAAAAAAACACAATAATCCATTTATCATCCACCACTTTATCCGGAGTCTGCAGAAGCTTCAGCAGTGAAGCCCAGATATCAAATAATTTACAGTAAATGATTGTTGATGAACAATTACAAACTATGTTTTCTCCGCCCCGTCAATGAGATTTTTTTCTTATCTTATGTCAGCCATCAACTGCCGCTGTCACAAGTACACAAAGTCAAAGTTGAGTCACACAACCCTGACTAATCCCACGTCGCCAGACACAACAAGTCGCTGCGTGTCCATTTGTGATAGCGTGCATATCACAAGCAAAATGCCCAATCTGTCTGTTTTTGTCAAACGACATGTTGATGCTGAAGCAGCAGCAGCAGGCGGCGCCGCTCATATGTATGCAAATCACCTATTCTTCTGGGTTGAGAGGACTGTTTGAGCTGATAAAAACCTGACGAAGCCTCTTTTGCTTTACAGCAGTGATTCCTTCAAGAAAAAAAAAACATGTGCTACACCTTTAAAATGAAAGGAGTGTGCACTAACTGCAAGGCCCAAACAACGGGCGACGTGGCCCTGAAGAGTCTATTAATAGAAATGCCACAATCAAAAGGTAGCTATAGAGCCTGTGGGAAAAGGAGCTGAGAGTTTTGGTTATAAAAGCTGAGAAAAAAAACCTTGGCAGCGAAGGACAACTTGTACAGAAAGTGAATCACCCTGTATGCATTTTGTGGTATCACAGGAAACATCTTTGAATATGAATACAACAATCACTTTAAGGTGACATACTGTCTGTTTGCTATTTTAAACAATTGTAAATCGGTTTCCACGTGTCTTAATACCATCTGCGAAGCGATTGTCGAAACATCTAAGAGGTGAAAGATTAACTGAGAACTTACCGAATACAAAATAAAATCACTAAATATTTTTGAAAGGATCGCGTGAAATTTTCCACGGTTAAACATTCAAATAAATTTTACATGACATACATCCAGTATCTGTTTCGAAATGTAAGTGAATTGATAGAATTGTGACTCAAACAGTAATATATACAGTATTTGTGCACGTTAAAGTGCCAAGTAACAGGAGGAAAGGTTTATACTTGTTGTCTCGATGACAATAGCACAGAGAATGGATGTGGAACCGCTCTCATTCAGTAACATGGCATGGCAACGCAGTATGTGGAATCCCCAGGTTGTTTCTAGGTATTGGTACTTGTGGCCAGTTTCAGGAATTACAATGTAGAATTTACAAATTAGAATAATAGGAATTTGCATTCAATTGAATGATAGTTTACAGGAAAATGCTGCATTGCAACCTATAGGTCTTTAAAATGTCTTTTTTGTGCTTATCAAAGGTTTGTCATATCGGCCCTGTCACTACTCAGCAGTTGAGTACTCGTACAAAGCGGTCTGAAAAAGTGTCAATTGCACATTCCCGATTAGAACAATGATCAAAAACATGCACGCTCACAACTGACCACAGCTGTATCTAGAATTCAGCTCTTACAAACTAACGGTTAGGTTCAACGGGAGTTATTCATCATTGTTGTGTATTGCTGCAGTCGTTGTGGCGTACGACTGCATTGCATCAAATCCGGCAAAAGCATCAAATAAAGACTCAAAAAACGACAATATCAGCCAGCTGAGCACTTTGGTCCGCTACTCCGAGCCAAACATGAAGCATTCATCATCCATCCGTCCATCCGTCAATCATCTGTGCGCAGCTTTTCCCAAAGACCCACTTGGCCAGAGAAGAAGCACTGGCATCAGCACAACCCTGCCAAAGCCACCTGCCCCCCCACACCTCCCTCCCCACCTCACAGCTATGGCCCACTCTTCCTGTTACATAAAGATCCAGTCGCACTGTTGCAATGCAGCATCGGATGCGGTTGTGCAATAGCATTAAAAATACTTCAGGGTCATTTGGGAGGAAAGTTGAAAACAGCGACTACGGCGGTGGGAATGCAAAGTGGAGTGGCGAGTGTCGGCCTGCCTCTCGGAAGCAGTAAAAGGAAGGGGATGGATGGATGGATGGTAGGGGAGGGAGCCCCCCCACAACACTCAATGTGCTATATCCTTCTGTGATTTTGCTAACCTGGGGCCAAGCACGAACTGCTAAAGTGACAGATGCGCTTTGCTTGTTAATGGCTTGTTGACTGGTTTATTTTTGCAAGCTAGAAATTATAACCAAAAACGCAGGAGCCAAATTGGGAATTGCAAAGGGGTGGACTGTAATTTCATGAAAAGTGTAAAAATTCATTGGAAAGACATTATATTGAACAGGGGCGTGCATCTCTCCAACAAAAGATAATTTGACATATGGGGTGTAGTTTGCTTCACCGACAGTTCATTTATAAGTGGAACAATTCCATTTAGTCCCTTGATTCAGTGGGATTACGTATTTATTTGGCATGGCTCATTTTGTCTCTCTTGTTGGCATTTGCAGATGCAGCATGTTTCCAACAAAGGACTATTTGGTACGAATCTCGATATATTTTAAAGATATATGTTTTTTTTTTAATATATTTTCTTACACCGGTACTTGCTACTCTGTTTTTTGTTTGTTTGTTTCTATGTTTTGGTTTTTTGGTTAAATAAGTGTTTTGACTTTTTTCAAACGGCATCATTTTTCATGGACCAGACTGTGCCTTGCAAATCAGGCTTGAAACCAAATTCTTACATTTACACATTAGGCATATTACGATATCAGAATCTGACGGTAAGATAATTTTGAGCAAAATATCACGGTATCATTGTATTGAAATGACATCTCTACATGCACAATAATATAAAAACAATGAATATGAATGCACAGTGTTTTGCAAAATGATTGATTTGAAATTAATCACTGTCGAGCGATGATCCTAACACGACCGATAGCACATAAAACGCTCCGTAAAAGTAGCATCAACGTTTTAGCCGCGGTAGTTAGCTGCAGTAGCCAACTTAACGTGTTGCTGAAGCCGACATACCAGAAAGTGGACGCGATTGGCTACGGCAGCCAAAGGGTACGAGTCGCATCGAGAAGAGGCTCCCCCCGCGGACTGAAAATTGTCCGTTAAGGCAGACGACGCCGGGAGTGGACAAAATAAACATAAAAATTGTTAGATTTAGACAGTTTTAAATTATTGTGACTTTCAAAATCACGATATGTTGCCATTACGGTTATCGGCCCATGCCTAATACACACATTGCTTAGGAATGAACTGTCCAGTAGCATTCCCTGTCAACTGCTGATTACAAAAAAATGAAGTTTGCCGCAATGTGATTTGCCCACCTACAGTAATCACAAATATGGCCCTCTGCCTTGTCGTTCCTCTACATTGGCAGATGTCTGCATTCCACTGACAACTTTTGCCGTGGCTGACGAAATCAACATTCATGTAAATATGCAGCAACACAGTGCAAGAGGCTCAAACTACAAGCAGAGCGGTGTTCTTATCAAGTGCGCGTGGCTTACAGAGCAATTAAATCCCCACGTGTGAACATGTGGCACCGGGTGCTCTGCTCTGCTAATGGAAGTGTCACACTAGCTGAAAGGCTGTCACTTAAATTGTGCATGCAACAGCACAACTCATTTGCATTCTTTCCTGACCCGCATTAATGGGCTCATGTCAAGGCCAGATCATTTTACAGTACTTAGCAGTTGTTTTAACGACACCAAAACCTAATTCCGTCCTTTCTAACAAGGTTACATTGACCTCTTCGGCGGCTATAACACTGGCAAGCATTGCTTTGGAAACAACGCCCTCATCAAACAATATAACAATACATCAATATAAAACGAGTGCAAATGCCATTAATCTGCTCCAGCCTTGGTGTTTCTTTTGATTTGCTTGTCTCAGCCACCAGGAGGCTGTATAATAAAAAAAAAAAACCCACAAGAAAATCAGTTTTACAATTGATTCAGTAAGCGGCAATCTTCTCAGTTGTCATTAAAATAATAGGCCTGTCAGTGATTTCCATCTGCGCGTGTTTGCTGTTGCTTAAAAGGTTATAAGACCACAACCAGCGATGCTATTTGTTAGCCCATGTATAGTGTTTTGCATTGTATGTTTTGCATGAAGCTAGCTCAGGGGCCAGGGCAAAGTTATGTTGTTGTTAGATCTGCACAGCATGTGATTCTCTTTTTTTTTATTAGTTTGACAGTAAATTATAACATAGTGGCAACAAACAGCTTGAATCCTGGTTTTTGTATGTATTTATTTCCCATTGCTCACTATCTGTTAAACTGCTAGCTGTGAATTACTTAGTCGCTACAAGACATCGCTACACATTTCCAAATGACATGGTCAAATGTGGCCCTTGAGCACCAAAGATTGCATTAGGCTTTGCATAATTGTATTTACCATTTACAACAGAAAGTGATTTGCGCAAGACGGGATTTGTTGTTTGTTTTGGCCAATCAGCGTCCGGGTGACACGATGATTGATGTGAAAACAATTTTGCGAGCACTTTTTATACGACTCTCAACCGTAAGAGCGGCAAAGCTGTACATCAGTCCAATCAGCCCTCTGAGAAGTATTGTCTCCTTAATGAAGTGTTGAGTGTTACCACTGAGGACTAAATGTGTGTTTGTGTGCATGTGTGTTTGCGTCACCAGAATTTCGCACCCGGCGGCCCTGTGAATCCTAGCGGCGGTAAAACAATAAGGAGATGATTGAGGTAAATTGCGCTGGTGTCGCTCACTCTTATAAATAAATTGTCTGCCTTTGCCCTTGCTAAAACACCTCTCTCCTCATTTGTCCTGTCATTTGTGCGTAGTCTGTCTGGCACGTCTTATTGTTGTCATTTTTTTTCCCCAAAATATCAAAACATCAAAACAGCACATGATGCCTTGATTAGACAGCCGTTGTTTTTGTTTACTGCCTGCTACTGGTTTTCTTTTGCAAGCCCAGTGCCGCAGTCACGACAAAAAGTATGTTTTTTTTTTTTTTTTTTCTTGCATTTGCATATAGTTGACACATCACAGATCATATCAACACCTACGGGCAGTTTGAGTCACGTTTTTAACCAAGCAGTGCAGCTCAGCTCAGTTGCAAACCTTGATCAGACCTTCCTAGAGCTGAAATATTTATAGACGAGATGGGCATTTTGGATTTAATCAATAATTTGTTTCGATGCATGTATTGGGGGCTCGGTGGCGCAGTGAATGGCATGTCCGTTTCACAGTTAAAGGCACTCTAGTTCGAATCCAGCTTCCTTCTGTGTGGAGTTTGCATGTTCTCCCCGAGCCCGCGTGGGTTCTCTCCTGCTTCCTCCCGCACTCCAAAAACATGCACGGCAGGCGAATCGGACATACTAAATTGTCCTGAGGGGTGATTGGGTGTGTGAATGGTTGTTCGTCTCAGCGTGCCCTGCAATTGGCTGGTAACCCGATCAGGGTGTACCCCACCTACTACCCAAAGCCCGCTGAGATAGACACCAGTGACCCTTGTGAGGATAAGCCGCTTCAGAAAACGGATGGATGGCTGTATTATTTGAAATTATCCGTGTTTAAGAGAAGCAATATAAAAATAAGGGATGTAATAATAATTGCTTACCACACTTTAACGATGCATAAGTATGCTTTTTTTGCAAGTTTTTGCAATCTTCTCTGTTGTCAACAAATGAAGAACAAAGTGTAGTGTAAATAATTTCTTCATAAGTTGTAAGCAAAAGGGGCAATTTTTTTTCCCCAAAATTAATCGGCCACATAACCACTTCTCTGAATTTTGCATAAAAGGTGAAGATTCACAAAAGAATGTTCTGTACTGTATCAAGTTTTGCCATCCGACTGTTGGAACACTAATGTAACAGCACTACTACTCAAATGCAGTTGCAAATGTCTGTGTATTAAAACTTTCATGGGGAAAAGCACAAGTATTGCCCAAACCACACGGTACAACAACTCTTCCGCTACTGTTCATTGATTCAAAGACAATGTGGTCACATCAGGACAACCAGTCTGGATATTCATATTTCTGCTCATTCTTTGCTTCTACTTTTAATTTGAATTAGCCATTGCGTGGTGATTCCATAGATTTGGTGTAGCCAGTCCATGTCCCATTAATTTCCAATAAATGCCCTTTTCCGTAGCAGCTGGCCAACGGCCCAGGCTCTGCGTCTTGAGGCAGAAGTCAACCATGGGTTAAAGGACGTAGAAAACTGCAATGAAGTCATACTGTTGACATAGCTGACGTAGCTATGGTTATCCCAACACGCCCAGTGGTGGAAACACAGACCAGAGCTGGGTTTGCTCTTTCTAAACTGTACTGCGGACATCTGGCTCAGCTACCCAAACAGGAAGCTAAAAGACCAGCAAAGAAGCAGAGTATGTGTATAATCCGCACACTATGAATTGAACAGTTGTAATTTTGCTAGCGGTTCAGATTCACACAAGAACCAAAAAGGTAAAAGCCAGACAAGACAGAGAATGAAAAATGTGCCAGTTGAAAGCAAGGAAGTGTGTTGCAAACAACAAAAGACCACAGAGTTCCCAAAGTTTATAAGGCTTGCTATTTCAAAGCAAATGTTGGACAAAACCCAGCAACATTTTCTCAGTCTCCTGTTGCAGTAACTGCCTGCTCTATCACATTGTAGTGACTTTCCCTGGTTGGGATGTACGTAGTTATTATCAGAGGTTCTATCATTTGCTTGACTAGAGAGACCAGAATTAAAAGAAACGGAATAACAACAATACCATGCGTTGATCAAGTATTACATATCAGTCAAAGCACAGCGGTCTTTTGACAAGGGGGAGTGGGTGTTTTAACAGCTAGTTGACCAGAATTTCTGTTAATCACATCAAATAAGCAAGTTCAAAACATGAGCGTGGATCAATCAGGAAGTTTCTCTTGAATCAAGATGCGTCTATAATGAAATTATGACACCATTTGCCACCACATCCTATTCCCGCCATATCACATAATTGGAAAGGGAGAAAAACATTATTTAAAGAAATATCTACTTCAAGTGGCAAATGGGGGAGAACGATGACTCTACTCTATACGATGATATTGTATGAATGGCTACATAACCCAAAATAACCACCATGAAAAAAATGCTGCATTCGTGTGTGTGTGTGCGTGTGCGTGTGTGTGTGTGTGTGTGCGAGCAAGCAGACATTGATAATGAAGTCATAAAATTGAAATTACACCAACACGCTTGCAACATATACGAGCAGCGGGCGCCGAAGGATTGGTAGCAGTGATAATAAAAGTGATGGGAGATTTAATAAAGAAAAGACTCAAGACAGCCTATGCAAGAAAACAAGCATTGCTGTGAGTTGACAGTACTGTATACAAAATTATATATATATATATATATATATATATATATATATATATATATATATATATATATATATATATATATATATTATATATATGAGCAAGTCTGGAAACACCAGGTAGTGTTTTCGTTCCTTTAAAAATTTCCTGAACTGTAAATTAAAATATCATTATACTCAGGAATATTTATGTAATTAATTGGTAGACAAACAAGTGAAACAAAACGAGAAAATATGTTAGTTTTTTGATTCTTTAAAAAAGGCACCTTCTTGAACAGCTTCACACATCCTTGTACTTAGTCAGCTTTATGATGTGGATGATGCCTTGTGAGCTGTAAATGACTTTGAAGTTCATTTATTAACTGTACATTTATAAACTTTTAAGTTGAATTTCTTGACCCGTTTGTGTTTGAGACAATATGAATTTGATGTACTGTCATGAACCAAGGGCTCGCATGCACATGGAGGTCCTTGGTTCATGACAATACCAGCATGTGATGTTTTACCATCCACTTCAACCTGCATACACACAAACAAATCAAGAAATGCGCACATGCAGGAAAGTGGCAGATAGCATCAAGAGCAGGATATTGCAAGTCGATGGGAAAAGAAAAAACTGGTTAACTTTGGGGGTGGGGAAATCAGAGGCATGGCGGCGCGAGCGGTCAGGGAATAGATGAAGGTACGAGGCGTGGGCGGGCGCAGCCAAGCATTGATAGACAGCCAAGAATAGAGTGCTAATTAACAATCCAAAAACTCCTCGCAAGCAGGTGCACTAAAAGGAACATGCAGAAGGATCAAAGTGACGGAGGGTCTTATGTTCTAAGGTGGTCATAGAATCCCTTTACGCTGGATTATATTCAAGGACAAAGAACCGGTGTTCATCACACTAGATCCAGTATTAATCAAAATAAGAAGTAAAATGCCTAAAAAATATATATATATATATATATATATATATATATATATATGTATTTATGATTTGCGCGGATTGTTTGGGACCCAGTTTAATTAGCCATAGAAAGTCAGAGGTAAAATCCCTGTCAGCTGTAAAGTGACAACGTAAACCATCTCCTTCACAAGAATGACATGCAGCCACTCCAAGACGTTTCAGTAAACAAATAAATATCCTCTGATAGGGAGACATGAGCTGCACGTGCTTAGCTTCATGAGAGGCAAGGAGCAAACTTATTTCACCATGGCATATATTGGAGCCACTTTTCAGGGAAAAAAATGTTCAGCTCAGACTCAGTTGTTGTCATGGGCGAAAGTTAGGTAGGGTACGCAAATGCGCAAAGTGAAGCAAGTGATTTCTGTCGCACATGTGCACCCGCGTGCCAGTTATGTGCTGGCGTGATAGATGGAAGTGTCTGCATAGTTTGATGCTCAAACCTGACACGTTTCTCGCTCCTACTGATCACATTTTACAAAACCACATTTGACAAAACCGTCTTGACTCAAATGAGCTGGTTGAGCCAAAACATTCGTCTCAGAGGAAAATAGTGTGCAGCTCAGTAACATCAAATTTAATTGAAAATACTTTTTGATAAAATACTTTTTTATAAAAGTTGGTCATTCGTAAATATATGAAAACATGTAGTTTGCTGTATTGTCTTGTTTTTCACTCAAAATTTTTTTTTATATTTTTTCATTTTTATCCAAATATTTCATTTGAATTTTCTGTAGGATTTCTCAATTCAAAAATACCCAATAGTTACAACACTAAAATGTTTTATAATACCTTAAGTTAATTCATTTGTTTTAATTCAATGCATTTTCGTCTTCCCTCTCCCTAGGTTGATGAAACAGAAAAAAAAAAATCATTTCCCATGTGCTAGGGAATCAAAATAAGCATAGTGGTAACACAACAGACTAAAATTTAAAAACTGGTGATTTCCGAGTCAGAAAGATGCATCACAAAAAATTCTATGGCAGGGCCACAAAATGGTAGTATTTTGCTCCTTTAATACTACAACTTTAATACTAAAAGCAGTTATTGAAAGTTTTCCTTGAAGGTGCATGTGAACTCTTTTCTACGCAAATCTAACTTGATGATGTACGGAACAGGTTCTCGTCTCACCATGTGTGCGCCACAGTGAATCGTCTCTGCTTGTGGATGTTGTTGTTGAGCAGCATGCGACGGAGCAGCCTCGGTGAGTTGCGCGGCGAGAGGCGAGGAGAGATGGAGGAAGGCGAGCGGCGGTGTCCTCGAGGTCTCTCCGGATGCAGCAGGTTCTCGCGTAGGATCTTTACCAGGTCCTCGTTCAGGCCCGAGTGCTTGGGCATGGGGGGCACGGCCAGGGTGTCCTGGTGCGTCGGCCCCATGGCTGCCTGCTGGGCCATGCCTCGCCCGCGGCTCGGCCACCAGCACCACCGGCGGCACCAGGAATATACCCGAGATCCAAAGACCAAATCACCGCAGTTGGATCAGTCCGGATCGGAAAGAATCTGCAAAAGTAACCTTCCCAAATTCCTTCACGTGGAAAAAAAATCAAATGTTTACAGGTAAAAAAAAAATGTTGAAATCCCCTTTTTTCCCCCCACTCCTCCCCTTGTCAAGAGATGATCCCGGAGGCAGGTTGCTGCCTTTGTCTGCAACACCACACTGGATGTCTGCTGTGGGAAGATGAGGGGACGATGCAAAAGAGGAGAGAGGGCGGCAGGCAAAAAAAAAAAAAAAGAGGAGAAAAAATAATGTATTTCCGTCTTTCAGAGCGGCAGCACAGTCCGGCAAATCCAGAATCTGGCAGGAGTTCATCTAAATCAATAAAAGCGTGCCCCCTGAACAGTGCACCACTGGTTTAGTGAAATCTAGCCATTGGGAACCATCGCCAGCCCAGTGTGACTAAATCCAGTACGGCTGGAGTTCTGCACCATCCAATCGAAGCAATTCATCCATCCTCCTCCTCCTCCCTCTCCTCCTCCTCCTATCTTTCCTCCTGACACACACACACACACACACACACACACACACACACAGACGCAAAGAATGACTGCTGACTGCAGCCAGTTTACAAGCTACTGATCCTTTGGAACTGCCTGCGTGTGAGAGTGTGTGTTTAATAAAGGATAAAAAGAGGGCGGAATACAGCCTGCTTGAGTGACGCTGCAAAGAGATGCTTTATTAGAAACGTCCTTCCGAGAGCGGAGCTGTGTGGCGCTAAAAGCTCGCATGAGTTATTGAGGGAGCCGAAGGCAGACTCGACGTCAAGATTTGTCGAGGAACAGCCGAAAACGCCAAGTGTGCGCCCACGCATGCAACACCTCACAAGAGGACATGCTATGGAAAATTGACTTTCACGGCAATGGCAAATTGCAAATAGTTGGGTCTTCGGTGAGTCGGACCACCCGTTGAGTGTGAAATTAAACAAGTAAATATTTTAGTATCTATTTCTGAAAATGTTGTAAGTGAGCTATCCCGCACCTGCTAATTTACCTAATTTCCAAATCACGCCGAGTTTTTGTTTCCGCAATCCAGTGAGAAGTTGCAGTCCAGTTCTAAGTCACTTTTTTTCATGCAGAGGCAGAAACAAGTGTTCCAATGTGTATATCACTCTTTCTTTCTTAAAGTTGCCAGTGGAGCATTTTTTGAAGATACATTTTTTATTTTCATGTCTTCCTTCTTCCCCTGAACCTGTCCTCCCACCCACAACAGGAGCCTATCAGGTTATGCCATAAACAGTGACAACCAATCAGTGTCCACTTTAGGCTGTGATTGACCTTTCTTTTCCAAGTCCCAAAAACTCAAGCAAAGGAACATCACTGCATAAAAACACGTCTACTAATAGAATACAAAAAGTATTAAGATTGAAATCTAAATAATATGATTTAAAAATGCTTTTACTAAGATACAGCGAGTCTATGATTTGATATTTTACACCAGTGAAAAAAACCACAATCAAGGGTATGACACCCCTATTATTATGTTAAAGACAAAGGGTTGACAAAGCTGCATATTGTATGTTGAAGACACAGCTTAGCATTAACTTCTGATAAGTCACTCATACATGTTAATGTAGTGGTTACTAATCTTTGATGTGGGTGTCCATGTACAAGATACACACAGGAGTGTGTGGACTGCTGCTTCCAGGAGTTCAAATGCTTTCATTATGCTGAAGTGATACATCTTGCCTATTAGGAGGAACTAAGTTTTGCCTGGGTTGTTAGCGGGGTTAAAAGAATTTGTAGCATGTACATTTATCAAAATGTAAACACTTTTGAGGCGAATTAAACATTTCCCAGTCAGTTACACAATGAACAACCCTCTTTTAAAAAAACGCAAGCAAAAAAAGAAAAGAAAAACAAAACAAACAAACAAAAAAAAAACAGGATAGTCCAGCAAGATTTTGTTGTGAAAGCAAAGCCAAACAGACAAGATTCAACCGCTTTTGGTTACATAGCAGCCCGTAGAGTTTTCCGGCAGGATCAGCATGCGACTGGGGCCCTGCCAGGAGCTGGTGAGAGCTGGTGATCATGCAGCTGGAGGTTTGCACTTGTCTCCAGCTACCAGAAGGACAATAATAACTGGTCTCAAAAAAGACATGAGCAAGACCAGTACAAAAACGTAACAAAAATAAAATAAAACATACGTGAGTCCTTGGACCGCAACAGGCAGTCACACTGTCCACTTGTACCAGTGTACGTTAGCTACTGCAACAAACTATCGCAGGTAACGTTTCATAGAGCATTGTATGTGATATCGCTCAAGGTAGGACGCGAGCAGTCTATCCAGCTAAAGTGTGGGTCAACGAGGCAAACCAATCAAACTTTTTCTCCCATCCTAACAAAACGGCTGGCTGGAAAGTTTTCGAGTGAGATACCAGCTTGCAGTGGGCGTGCGAGAGAGAGAGAGAGAGAGACAGGGAGAGAGAGAGGACGAGCGAGACACACAGACAGAGCGAGCCTGTTTGTGTGAGTGTGTGCTTGCGGTGGAAATACTGTATTGTCTGATCAACATGAAATGACAGAATCCACATTGTGCGTACTATTTGTTTATACGCATAGCAGTTGATTTGATATAAATTACCATCATTCAGTGGAAGTTCATTTCTAATCAATTGTTTTTTTTTAATATTGTTGTGCACTTATACTTTTAAAAATACTATCTATCTATCTATCTATCTATCGTATACATATATCTATATCTAATATATATATATATATATATATATATATATATATATATATATATATATATATATATATATATATATATAAATATATATATATCTAAATATATATATATATAAATATATATATATATATATATATATATATATATATATATATATATATATATATATATATCTCAATCATAGTGAATTGTGAGTTTAAAATTATTTTATACAAAGTTAAATTTATGTTTAAGTTGGACATGTTTAATCAGAAAGAATTTATGAATACGTTACATCACGGGAACGCCGATTCGGCAAAGTGCAAACTGAATGAATTCTACTGTTTATAGCAAAGTTATCTGCTCATATTCGGCCAAGTGCTTCACAATTTGGACGGCCCTACAAAGTGCATATGGACAAGGACTTGAAGCACCCTGTGAAAGCAACCAAAGAGTTTTTCAAAGCCAGGATGTGGAATACGATGCAACAGTCGAGTCAATCACCTGAGCCGAGTACAACCGGGCATGCGATTTCCCAAAAGGGTACAAGCTTAAGCAGAAACAGGACAGTTAAAGTGCTTGTGCAACCAGGAAGAGGGCAAACGTAGAATAAGGCCTAATAATTTCAAATGATTTGTCCACGAAGTTTTATGAAGTCCACCAAGAGCAGGCAAGCTTTAACAAGATTGTACGCAAAATTACAAATGGCAATTTAATATAAGTGTCACGTCTGGGCATGGTGAGTTGAGTTGGAAGGAGGAAGGAACGGGACCCCAAAAAATGCAGGACAACTGAGAGATATGTTTTAACAAGGAAATGAGGCAGGACCAAACAGGAGCAAAACTGGATTCACAAAGTCTTACTTGTTCAAGCAAATGCCCGAGCGCCTCCCAGCTAAGCAGACATGAAGTCTGCTCGGAAGTCTGCCTGGCGACAAGTTAGCTGAATTCTAATTGGCTAAAAACTCTACACTAAAACGTCAGCACTTGTACGAGTGTAACTACATGGATATAATATGACACGAAAAAAACAGAATATGGTGAATAATTTTATATATAAAATATATATATTTAGTAAAAATAAAATTAAAATGAAATTGACTTTTACAATGTTATAATTATTATAGTCTATTATAGTTATGACAATGTCAGGTTGTATTAGGCCAGCAGCTAGCGCCAATGTTTTTTGGACTTTGATCAGGTGACAATTTGACCCAATGAGAACAGTATTTTTATGTCAATTACAGGTGAGGTGGGCTTAAAGCCAATACATATGAAGTATGGTAAATGAACACAAAATCATGAATTAGATCTTGAAGGACAAAACATATAACAAAATGAAGGCTATAGATGTCACTTGTAGACGTCAATTATTGACAGTACGAAATGACAGGGTTACAGGGTGTATTATTAGATCGAGACATAAAAAGAAAATACTTAACTCATAGTCATAGTCAAACTGTTTCTTTTTTCCCTTTTGTTATAAGTGTGTATTTAAGGCTCATAATACTCTGCCGTACTTGTCACATGTAATATATAACATAAAATGGCATATACTGTATGTGGATGGATAAACCTGAAGTAAAGTTTAGGTGCAGTTAAAAGAACAGTGTGTAAGATTTAAACAGTTTTTCATTACGGACAGCAGGAGGTGTGGCATTTACCATTGTTTGTAGCGACAACAACAAACATGGCAGCCTCCGGAGAAGAGCCACCCCACATGAACTATATATTAAGGATACTGTTGGTCATTCGCAACACATTCATTTGCAAGTTTTTTGAAATTGAAATTCACAATCATTTAGATTACTCATTTTTAATGAAAAACGGTCAAAATTGTACACACTGTCCCTCTAATAAATTATTTTGACAAGGGGTTAAAGTGCGAATGTGACTAACTAAAGTTGAGCCTTTAAGTGAACGTGCGTCAGCCTTAATGCAGCTCTTGCTCCCTCTAGTGGACGAACATAAGATAAATAATATCAGAATCACTTCAATAAATTAGCACTGCACTTAAATACAGTGCAAGTGAAATGTAATTAAATATAACATGAGAAATCTGAACAGCATCTACTTGAAAGTAGATATATTTTTTCGTCACTAGTAGCCTAAAAAAATACATTTTCAAATATTTACCGCAATACAATATCAACTCAAACAAGTAAACAGCAAATACAGAGACATTTTGCAGAGCAAAAACTTTGTATTTCCATAAATAAATATAATAGGTCTAATAAAAAGCTTGAACTTTTTTTTTTAATAAATCCAAAACACAGCGAGAATATAATTTAAGTTGTTCCACAAACAAATATTTTCAGTATATGGCACATAAACATCCAGACTGTTGAATAAAAAAGCGTGTGTCTCTACATTGTTTGTTTGGTTTTGTTTTAAAAGAAACAACACAAAACACTATTGTTTAACAAGCTTTCAAAATATGTTAGACGTCACAAAAAAATTAATATAAATAAGACGTAATAATATAATTATGAAGAAGTAGCTATCTTTTGGTGTCATTTTAATTACTATTTCTCTAGCACTATAATTGGTAGGATGTTGGAACATATATACGTATGCCCTCCAGTAAGATTGCAGCATATGCCACCCAAAAATATTTCAAACATAGATATTGAATATACAACGGAAATAGTCATTGGTTAAACTTAATTGCAGTAACTCCAGTTGACCAACAGATGGCAGCATTGGTGCAGCATTCTGTTCAAGGTGGCGTGCTGTTCACTCCAACATATTGGCCAATGTGATGGGCAGATAATTTAAATGCATCATACTTTGCTCATTTGCATTATGACCTAGCACGTGGGCATAACACAACAACAATATCCTTCAAACGTCACTTGCTTAACAATAACATCATTAGAAAACATTTATTATTATAACTCATATTGGATTTCTACCTTCTTGTGAGTGCTGAAAAGACAGACGCTTATTTATAGCTTTAACATTTTTGGAGCTTTCACTGTGGATGAATCACAAGTAGAATGAAGGAAATTCATCATCGGGGAAAGAGAAAAATGGGGCGGTTGAGGGTGTGAATTAAGTACCTCACAGGAACCCACGTGCGGAAAGATCTGACAACCCAACTTCATTTGTGAGGGGGAATGCCTGTTCACCCAATAAAGTATGACATTTAGTATCCAAGTAAACATTTGTAAACATCTAGGATCCAAGTAAACATTTGTTATCTGCCCATTTTTTGAAATGTCTGCAAGATGACAATTTTGCATTTCTTGAATAAATTAGCCCTAAAAAAGAAACTGACAGATGAAATTTGGTGACATGGTTGTGAAATAAGTAGCTGTTTTTGTGGGTCTTGCATTTGCTTTGCCATTTGTGGCTGCTTACACTAAACAGCATCGGGGATGCGTTCTTACAATGTCTCTTAGCCAGGTTGTCATTGTAACGGGGAATTGGTTGTCATTTGATCTGGTGGGTTAAATAAAAACAAACAAAAAAAAAGTGCAGCCGGCACACAAATAGGTGAAACGGCACAATTTAGGGTGACCATCATTATTTTTTGTTTTACCCATTTTTGATGTTTTACACACTTTTTTTTAAATCACACCTTTTAAAATAAATATCATCAAACCATTTGAAGGCAAATCAACATTTCAAGAACAAAATGTATTAAAAATAGCACAAGTTGTCTTTAAGAAACGGGGCTTTCTGGGGTGGCTTTATCTCACGGCCTGGGTGTGAACTGTGGTCAACAGAAGTGTGAGTATGTGTAGCTGGATTTTACTGCTGTGTCCTGGTATCCAATAAAAGGCTGAAAAGTGCCTCTTGTTGTCATGGTAACTAAAGATACAGTATATGCATGCTATGGGCACAACTTAGTAGGAAGAATTTAGCAGACCTGCAGGAGGGCAAGGTCACCCTCCCAATCTTGAGCTTATTGGAAGAATTTGAGCAAAATAAGAAAGTGGGTGTACTATGAACTTTGCTAACTGGGATTCATTGTTGAAAGCATGTCATACATATTTTGAAAATTATTGTAAAAAAGTTTCCAAATGTGAAAAATTTCTAAAACAAACAACTGCAGACCGTATAGTGTGGTACACAGATTTTTGAAAGCTACTTTCTATGTTTGCTTTCCTTATTGCCCTCATCACATTGTTAAGTACAGAGGGCCTGCTTACCGGCTATAGCACAGCTGCCATAGTGACCGTGAGTGGCCCTGCTGTCCCACATGAGGTCGATGGTCCAAACCAATTCCCCGCTTTCACACCTTCTGGCATAAAACGCTGAAAAAACGGCCCTGCCAAAAATGTCAGGTAAAGACATAAATTGTGAATAACAGTGTCACTTGGGTTAAGGAGGTGCCAGATTTTCCATAGCTGAGCTCCATAAATGGCCCTAACAACTCAACAGATTTAGCAACGCACCATCCATCAATATTTCAACATGTCATATTATACACACGTACACACATATATAGATTATAATTACCTTCATGAGTTATTGTTGCGTGCCCTTGGGTCCCTTGAAAGGCCCTGTATAAATCTAGGCTATTATTATCATAATTATTACAGTCATGTATTTAGGGTGAATGAAACTTCGTTCGGGAAATAAAAAGCTTCTTAAGTTCTTCTAAAAAAAAAACAAAATAACTTGAGAACCCATGTAAGTGACTTCCACTCCCCTGAGCATCTAAAAAGATTCACTCCACTTGTGTATGTTACACAGGTGTTTTGGGGCAAATTTATTTTCTGTTGTGAGATTACGAATGCTACCAACATCAATAAAACTACATCCTCCTGATATCAATGACATAGCAGGTATTACATGACACCTGTTGCCAGCATTTAGTGGCGGCTAACAGCGCTAGCATTTTGCAGATCGCCACCAACCGAGTTCACTTACATCACTTAGTTTAACGTGGGGACAGATTTGCCTAAAATCTCACTTACTAATGTTTCTGCTAAGGAATATTGCCATTGCAATTTAATTTTTTAGAATCATTTCACCAAGCAAAATAATTCTATACATTTTCATCCAAATTCAGCAGGATTTTCAGTAGGCTATGCAAATACCAAACTGTTCTATACCTACTGCTTTAATCCGCAGCGTCTCTCGAATCCTGAAGTGGAGGAGGAGATGGGATCAAAATACTACTTATCGGACACACGCCTCTCAGTCATAATTCGCCTGACATGTTGAGAGGCTCTTGCAATTTCTAAGGCATTACGAGTCAGGGGCGGCGCGCCTTCGACAGAATAATGACTCAGAAAGTCGGATTTCGGGGAGCCCCCCCTGGCAAGGAAAGAAGTAATGTTAGACACGCTGGGCCGGGATCCATTAGGACACTCGTGGGAGCTTTGATTGAAAGAGTGCACACAGCATAGCGACAAGCCTATGTGTGCACGTGCATCTCGTTTTTCTTCTGCATTTGTCGCACAGGCGTACTCACGTGAATGTGTTTTGGCTCTGGCAGAAGAGGGAAATGGACCAGGTGGGAAGATGAAGAGGAGGAGGGAGGGAGGGAGGAAGGTATAGGAGGTAAACGAGCGGAAGCAGCTTGCCAAGTCTGACAGGAGCTGAGAGAGGCCGTTAACAGACGCTGGGTGAAAGTAAACGGATGAATAAGAATGAGCACATGGATGGGGACGCCGTACACACAAACACGGGGGAGAAGGGGACGGCAGGAAGTTGAAGCAAGAGCCGCAAATAGCCGCCAGCTACTGTCATGATGGTCCCGGCAAGAAAGAACCTGGCTGTAGAGACCCCATCTGTTCTCGCACGTCCAAAGTCTCATCGCAAACTGCCAAAGAAATTTACAATTTACTATTGAAATTAGGGCTGCGCGATTATGGCCAAAATAATAATCACGATGAGTTTGGTCCATATTGAAATCACAATTTTTGGTCATGATTATTCATCACGTTTGGTCAAACATGTCTATTTATTGCACCTTTTGTTTTTTTTAAACAAGCAGTATATAAACAAGGCTTCAAGGCTGGATACTTACAAATACTAATTATAATAAACTGAAGTAAATACTGTAATAATTCAAACAAATTCACCAACCAAGAAAGGCAAAAATTTGGCACACAGGGCAACACAGCCCTTGCTGAGTGTAAACAAATGGAAAAAAATAAGCCTACTTAAAAAAACAAGCACATTATTTACTTTTAAGCAAATCTTAATCAATTAGCAGTCAAAATGTCATTTTCGGTCATTTCAAACCAAATTCATTCAATTTTTTTGCCAGTTGGCAGCGAGCACGGTATATATTAGGAATCAGGTGAGAAACTCAACACCATTTCACACTGGGATATAATATATTAGGGTGAGAAAAGCAGACGCTTTTGTCATGCAAACATGCGTGAACCATTGCCCCCTGGTGGTAAGATGACAAAGTGCTTGATTTGACTTGTATACAAAAAAAAGTGCTTGATGTTTTAAATGTTAATATCGCTGAGGCTGGGCTTAATTAATCGTGGCAGCCAATATCGTGATCGAGATTAAAATTCGATTAATTGTGCAGCCCTAATTAAAATATAAATTACAATTCTATAAAACAAAGTCATTCAGTTATACCAACAATTCTAATAAATTCGAAATACTGATGAATTGGAGCCTTTATTTTCATATGCCCTAACAAGCTGCGAGTTGGTGAATTTGCTGAGGAGTTTGAGCAAGGAAACAAATGTATTTGCTTTAAATGATTTCGCATGGGGGAATATTACTGTATTTTTCACAGACTATGTTCTTTTCACACACAATGAACAAGGGAATATGTAAATGCAAGATGGGGGCGTGAAGGAAGGCCAGAGAGAGAGGTCAATGCGAAGATCACGCATGAATCCCTTGCAGTGATGGTGGGTGACACTAATAACAGAAGTGACCCATTTTCTTTCTTGTCTGCAGCCCTCATGTATGCTAAGAATGTGTTGAATGTGATGACTCCAAAATGATGACTGTAGTCCATTGTCAGCATAAGGTTTTACTGCACTAAATGAGATGAAAGAGAACTGAGCTGCTCTTAGACGTAGGCGGGGGAGACACGTGAGATCATTTTATTTGGTCAACCAAACCTCCGGGATGGCTATGACAAGTGCCATTGGGAGTCTTAAGTCAAACGGTCGTCCGTTTGCAAGGAAACTTGGTGTTATTTTGGACAGTGATTTTAAGTTCATCAAAGAAAAAAGCTCGATAGTCAAACATAGTTTTGAAAAATGTAGATACCTTTGTTAGGGCAGGGCTGGACTACTGTAATTCTTTGTTTGTTGGTCTCAACCAGTCAGCACTCCACTCTGTATTAATTGTCCAAAACGCAGCTGCCCGTTTGCTGAGTAGGAAAAAAAAACCGTGATCAAATTAGTCCTGTCCTTGCATCCTTGCACTGGCTGTCTATTCATTTTAACATCCAGTTTAAAGTTCTATTTACTGTTTTTAAGTGCTTAAATGGTTTGGCACCAACATACCTGTCGGAGCTTGTTCTGCCTCGTATTACTTCCAGGGCCCTGAGGTCCTCTAACCACTTGCTCCTGAAAGTCCTTCGGTCCAGGCTCGCTACTCATGGGGACTGAGCTTTCTCTGTGCCTGCCCCGAAGCTGTGGAACAGCCTACCTTTCCAGGTTAGAGCCGCACAGTCTGCTAAATATTTTATAACGCTGCTTAAAACCTATGTTTTCTCTTTGGCGTTCACACCATGCTAGGTGAGTAATCTTGGCTCTTTAACTCCCCTTTTCTTCTAACTGTCTAGATTGGTTTTATCACTGTTTTTCATATTATATTTGTGCCTAATAACTTGTTTGTATTTTAGTAACTGTGCAGCACCTTGGTCAGCACTTGGAGAGCAAGGTGTTCTTTTTGTCTCTGTTTGTCTCTTTTGAGGGAGAGATGTTGCTGGCACAACACAAAACGTCATGACCAAAAACCTCACCGATCCCCTCCTTAAATGTAACATTGAAAATTTTGGCTCCAGCATGACAGTCATTTGAAAACTGCCAGGTACTCCATTCGGCCATTCATTGTGGTACTTCTGTAAACACTAAGATGCAAAAAATGCTCCTAATCTTGAAATTTATGGAACCAGTAAACTGTCTTTTTATGATGACTACAAAAAAAAATGTCTAAAATTGCAAAGAAACCAAATCATGAATCCAAGAAGAGCTCCTTTAATCGGACAGAATGGTAAAGGAGACGTGCGGGAGACATTTCTCAAAATGCAGTCAATTTTCCTGTAATTTCGTCTAATTATTGTCCCACTGAATTAAAAATGTGGTCTTCGATTGGACTTCGAGACACTGGAGCAAAATAAAATGGCTTGGGGACTCTGGGGACCTTTCCCAGGAACAAGACATCAAGGCTAAGCATTAAGGACTTCAACATACACATGATTGCTCCGAGCAATGCGCAACTCAGTCTCTGAAAATCTATTTTTGCATTTATTTTTGCACACACTGTATTGTAAGCTGTATAAAGTCATCAATACCGACAAGTATGACAGGAGGTGTAGTTTTTTGAGTGTGTTTTTATGATAAAGCCTAGCAAGCTTGAGTTTGTGACTGTGTCCCAGGAGTTAGCTGAGGATGAAGTCAAAAACATGCAGAGAGGGGCTTTTTCCCCAAGCTTGTTCGAGGTGTGCAAATGAGTGCGTGCTTCTCTTTGAGCAGAAGACATCAAGTGCAGAACCCAGGAGACTTTTTATCACTGGTTAAAGCGAAGGACCGCATGTGGCAGAAACCACAATGATGGGAACATCCTGGCCTGTACATAGTGGGAGAAGGCCACATGGGAGAAGGCCAAAAGGAATAATAGCTTGACTCCATTTTTATTTATTGACCACAATGTCTGCAATAAAAGCACATATCCTTACAAAGAGCAGACACATTCTTACAGAGCGCATATCACACCGTCATTATCACATTTTTTTTCCTCTGAAAAAGGACAAAGATATGAGTCATGGTTTTGCCACTATCCTACAGTAATCACTTGCTATTCAGGGGAGACCCGAGGCAAATAATTCATGCCAGTCTATTTTTTAAATGCCATACTAAGAGTTGCACACACACACGGAAAAAAAACAAAAAACAATTTCATATGTGAATCTGCAAACCATAAACGGGTCAGGTTTACTGAACACCACAAATATTATCATTCACTAATAGTCAAACTTACATTTATATTGTTTAACAGCCACAGTGTACTGATTGTCGTAGGACCGACATAACAGTGATTTTGGTACAGCTTCACAAAAAGCAACACAATTATGCATTATTTGTAACAACATGTAAGGCCAGAGGTTCTTTGGTGTCTGGCTGACGGCTTTAATGGTTGAAACAAACAAGACTTCACGAATACATGAGCCCATCACCAAACCTCACATTGACATCCAGAAAAGCACCTTTCATAGAGTTACCTGTTGGGTGTTTTATTCGTAGCGAGGCGAACGGGAAGGTGACGAGTGATTGACACCTCGCCTTTTGTCCCAGATGAAATGTTTTTCCCGAGACGCAATGGTTTCTTCGATATAAATTTACAGGCACAAGTTGGGGCCAGATGTTTTCAGAGATCATTTTTATGATTACCGTCGGGTCAAAATGACTCTTGAAACTAATGTTTTTCAGGAATCTGCACATTTCACCTTTAGGACTAATTCATATATTGTATTAGCAATCGCCCATGTCGAATAACTGTATTGCTAAAAGGAGATGGGATTATTCCGTTGGGGGCAAGGAGGGAGTTTTCAATTAAACGGAAGGCAGAGAAACATATTTCTCTGCCATCATCAGTTCTACTATAACCTACCAGATTCCATTTATAATAACAGCCTGGAGACACGGAACTTAATTCAAGTCAAAGGAACGCTTTCTGCAGTGCTGCACCTGTGCATCAGTAGGCTTTTGCTTTTTCAAACGCAGCTGTCCAGTTTTATAAAGAGTGCTGAGCTCTCTCTGCAAGTCCTCCGAGCTTCCCAATCATTCGCTCTCCCCCGCCTCTCAATTCCATCATCTCTTTTCCAAACATGGGCTCTTCCAGGCCCGTGGCCCCAGAGGACGCTGTCTCTTTGACCTCGTTGGAGCCTGATGCTCTGTTTTCTGAGCAGCGCCATCACCCCCATAGCAAATACATCCTCCATGGGGACCAGACATTGTTATTTTTTTCATAGAAAAACAAATATGGCTTTGTTGCACAGGCTTTAGAGGCAACTTCAAGTAGGCCGAGCTCGCAAAGTGCGAAAAACCAATTGTTTCAAGTCCAACTCTGAGTGGGGTAACTCTCTTTCAATTCAGAATGGGTGTATTAATGCCTAAATCGATTAGTGGGTCAATACTTGAGTCGACTGAGGAATAAAGGTGTCCTGATGATCGACTATTCAGATGAAAATGAAAACATCTCTTTTTTTTTTGCTTCATGAAAAACAATGAACACAGAAAACTACATACACATTACCGCTTAATTATTGATTGTTTAACAGGTGAAACTGACAGCTAGCTAGCAGCTAATTAATGCTAGACACAGCTAGCTATAAATGGAGCCCAAGCCAGCAGTAAACAGGGGCAATAGGTGCCAATGCGTCAATGTCAGCATATTGTGTTATAGTAACATTTATACAACTGCGTATTGTCATTAGTGATGCAATTTTCCTGCAAACAAGCAAGTAGTAAATCAATTATGCTACACGATCTATCTTCTTGAGTTGGTGAATAAAAAGTATGTCTAAAGATACCGCTCCAAACTTAGGTCTTAAGTTATAGAAATAAGAAAGGATAGCACGGCACTTTTGTTTTAAGCCTTTGCTGTTTTGAAGAAATATTAAACATGGGTTACATGGTTGAAAACAGAATCACTTATCTGGAAGATTTAACTGTCATTCTGTACAAAAGAACTGGACCGCACGCGTTGACTTTCTGTCGACACTGAAGTCGGAATTTAAAAACACAACAACACAACACACAGGGGTTTTAAAAATAAATGGACCCAGTTGCTCAGAGGCTCCCTTGTCAAACCCATGAAGCTGATCAAGGATGCCGTTTCACTCGACCCTTGATTGGCCACATCCCTTAGCACTTAGCATGAAAGGCTCTCTATTCAGTCTCTGGGGGAATGTGAGTGGTCACCCACGGACACACAAATAGCTATGAGCTACAGCCAGAGAGACTTTTTCTTTCCCCAAAGTTCCTGGCAAAATCAAATAGAAAGGAGAGATGGCCGAATGGGTGTTTTTATGCATTTTAAGTGAAAGTCGCGGATTGAAACTTCGCAGAAAGCAAAGTTGCATGCGTGGAGAGCACAAGAGAGTTTTTTGCCCCTCCCTCTTGCCCCCACTTTTTCCTTGATTGGGACTCAAGGGTCGCTTCAGGAACTCCTCTGGAGTAAGGAGATCAGGTTTTTTAGCAGTCTCACACCACTTCAAACGACAAGTGCATGTCTCCAAGGGCCTCTCTTTCTGTCATTCTGATCTACAGTCTATTAAGTCAACCATATACAGAATATTGTACGCGTATTATGGGAAAGTCATAACTTATTCATGCTATCAGCTTAGAGACCTTTTTATGGGAACTGTGAGCTCGCAGAAATAGAAAAAAAATGTCACTCCAGGAAGATTATTTCGTAATGTTATTCTACTATGGCCCGAGGTAGTCATATTTAACATACCCAATCAATTTTTTATGGATCAAGTTATAGCACAGAACTCGTGCTCGCTTTTATGAGGCCTAAAGACCTGAACAAAGACCTTTCCATATTTCAATTGCCTGTGCAATATTTAATGGCTTAATTTGCAAAGTGGAAGATGGATGAATCCGTCCAAACCTTCAAACTCCTTGTAAAGTACCCTGAGGTGAGGTATTTATTCCAGGCTTGAAACTTATATTTAAAATCTAATTGCAACAAGTGTGAAAATGTAGAATCTTAAAATTGCATAGCTTCTTATTAGAGGTAATGGATTAATAATACGGGGGAGGCTGTTATTTACATTATGCACATTAAATTAGGAATTAGGAGCCTGATAGAGGTTAAATGTGAGATGAGTCGTATTATTTGCTTTAGAAGGATTCACATTGAAAGGAATACTTTAAAGGTGTGCCTCAGTTCAAAGTACTCAACTGCAGAGAACCTAGCAGAGGTGTGAGTAAGTCACCTAAGTGTAAGTCGCAAGCAAGTCAAGCTGAATCACTGCCAAATTTCAAGCAAGTCGAGTCAAATCATTACTTATTTCAAGCAAGTCCTGAGTCAATCCAATCTAGCTGCCAGAACAAATACAGGAGTGGAAAAAAAAAACACCAATCGCAACACTAGTTTAGAAACAACTTAAAATGTACGAAAGCAACAATTGAGATTATGATTGACTGGATTTATTGCAATGAATTGTTCTATAACTTCAGTTCAACCTCAATTTGACTCAACTTTGTTTCTAACCAAATTTCACACTTTATTTCCACCTTGAGAATGACATATAGGAACTGATTCAACAGAGTTGGAAAAAAAATTGGAACCTTTTTCAGAAGGAAATAAAAGAAGAAGTGAATTAAAGTAGTACATATTTATATATTACAAGCTACTCAAACTCTGTGAAGTACATTTTAGGGGCGAGCTGCACTTTTGTCCAAGTAACATGATCATAACGCGGCAGACCTTTATCAAGCACTGATTGCTACTTATTGTAGCTGCAAACATTAACCCGTCTTCTTTCTTTCCACAAATGACTGTTAGAATCACACAGCTTTCCTTCTTTTTCATTCAGTAGTTACAGCTTGTGCTCTAGATGCATAGGAGGTACTTTAAAGTCAACTTAGCTGGACAATGTTGAGTTGGGGGGTTCTGCGTTACTATACGAAGCAAACTGGAAACCAACCTACGTTACTTTCTGTAGCTGTTATTTACATGTTCAACAATCACATGATTTTTCAAAAACCCGTCTTGGTATCGCTCGCAAAATTGTGTGTCAGCTTACCTGTCTTTGTGGGTTTTGTCGTAACGAATAAAGGTTGCCCCCAAAGATCACATGAGTAGCCCGCAGGCCTGTTCTGCAAATAGCTTACAAGAGATAGAACATTGGTGATTTTCTATTAATTTTGCAAACAATTATACGTGTATTACATTTACATTACATATTACACTTGTCAAATCACGTAGTTCAGGTCTAAGTGAAGTCTCGTCTGTTAGGTACCAAGTCACAAACTAAAAATAGTGAATGGGGTGAGACTGGAGTCAAGTCACATGGCTCGGGTGCCTCATCTCTGCCACCAAAACTCTATCCCGAAAATTGTTTTGGGCAGAAGGCCTTTACCTTGACCAAAAGTATTCTTAATCATCTGCAGAGTAAATCAAGAGTATATTTTTGTTAAGGGTAAGGCATTTATTACAGAGGAGGCCTTACTTTTACAAATGCATTTCTAAGTGCTTAACTGTACAGTTGAGTGGCTGGAGCTTTTTAAAGCTAAGGCATTTACAGGAGGAGGCATTTATTAATTTCAAAAAATGTTTGTTACTTTTTTCTTTTTCCGGACCGATACCGGTATGAGTACTCAATTCTTACATAGTCACCAATATCAATACCATTGGTACAATTTGATTAGAAAAAAAAAAAGGAAAAAGAATGAGAGACACCGATAACTTAAAAAGCCAGACATCTGCTTGATACCGGTACCTGGTATTAGCCCCGGTCCATTCCTTGTTCATACTTCTTTCCACAAAAATGGAAGACAGTCAAGGCCCTTCTACCCACAAGAAAGGACTTACAATGAATTACCTAATTCTCTCTAATTTAAAAATAAACGAAGTGCACTTACATAGCACTTATCTCCACCATATAGTGCCAAAAGCACTGTGTAAAGCCACATATTCATGCACTCATTCATACACGAATGGGTTGCTGCTGCCAAAGAAGGCACTGCGCAAGGCCCACTGAGAGAAAATTAGGGCTCAGTGTCTTGCTCATGGACACTTTTCAGCCGACTGTCGGAACAGAAATTTCAACGGGGCAAAATGGGTGGCAGGAGATCTTGCAAGTTCAAAACACCTCAGGATTTCATTTTTGGCTTATCTTGGCTGTGCGCAAGCTTGTTAAAAAATAAAAAGAAAACTTTACGAACTGGAAAATTGATACCGGCATTAATTTATATTACAAATTTAGCCGAAATCTTGTCTCGGTCTCATGGACTCAACCTTGTGAGACATCTCGCCTCGTGAGATTGGTGTCTTGTCCCATTTCTAACCGGCAACCCTTTAGCCACTTGGACAACTTTGACTCATGAGGTGAGGCACATACTAAAGATGAGGGCTGTATTTTTCTTTTCTTTTCTTTTTTTTTTGTTTATAAATGTGTTTTATATAAATTAATGGCAATGGAATTACTGCTAATAAAATGAATGTTTTTCAACAGATAAAGACATTTAACATATATGGTACGATTCTTTCATTTCTTTCATTCACGTCATTTTGCACGATGGGTGCCTCCGGATGAGATGACTGAATCCCCCGGCTTCTAGCTTACTTCCTCAGGAGCCTGTTTGCTTGAGTTGCCGGGTGGTGTTAGTACTCTCCGTGCGCGAGAATGTCTGGGGAATTGGCTTTGTGGCTCACTGGCTGATTAGATGTCCCACCTTTGTGCTTCTGGAAGGACTCAGACACGCAGTCACATACACATTTAACCTTCTGTCTCCTTCCTCCTCCCTCCCCCTCCCTTGGGGTCTTGTTAATCACAAACACCTTGGTGGGTCGCCGTAGCTAAAGTGCACGTCAACCTTCCGGCAGCTAACGCGAAGATCATTCGGAGTCTATCATAATGACGAGGCGAGACTTTCGAGCTATTAACAGTGAGCATGGTGATGGTCAGCCACAATTGAGCCATTTAGCTGAAGCCAAAGTGCTCCGGCTTATAATAACACAATTAATAACCGCAGCGAAGCCTTTGTGATTGAGAAACATAAGCTCCAGACGAGAAGCTTTCTGTTATAGTAGATCATCTCTAATCGTATTGCTGTTTATTGTTCTGAAAGCTCCAAGCCATATGCAAGCCCATTTCATGTCCAAACTAGTATTTGGTCTATGCCAGCTGACTTTGGAAGGAGCAGCCAGGCTGTACTGGTCATCGAACAATCTCAGAGCACAAACAAACAGTCATACTCAAATTGGTTGGTTGGTTTATGACACATCTGACAAAAAACATGTTTCAGGTTTAGAAATATACTGTCGCAAGGTGCCATTCCTGCAGTACTCACAATTTATCCTGTTTTATATGTACTTTACTACAGTATTGACGAATGACTTAACGGATATGTTCAAACGACAATGAAGACAACGGTTGCTGCTCATATGAACACATTTGCAGTAATATTGAATGACTTTGCAGCAACAAGCAAACACCATTCTAGCAGAACATATTTGGCATACCATCCACAGGGCCTTGCAAAAACTGCCTGAATCAGGTGCTCACGGGCAGAACTAAACCTATATGCAAGACGTTTTGAGAAGAGTTGTATTGAAGGATCAAAGAATGCTACAGTCTTTGAAGCTAAACATTTTTATTTGGTGATTTTGCGTTTACTCCAAGATTTCACTCAAGCAAATATCAGTTACATGCATCGTTGAAAGTAGTTGTTGGGAAATGAGACTGTGAATATTTATGGAAAATTCTGTGATTAATTAATTTTACAAAATGAGATTGTTTGAGAGCCCAGCCAAAATCATTTACTCCAAGTTGGCACTGTGACTTTTCCGTAGTAAAACAAGTAAGTAGAAAAAAAATAAATACATTTTTACCAATCAAATGAAATAGGATAATTTCTTGCAGCACATCAGATGATCTCTCATTGCTCTAGCCATTCATTTACGATGGTGAAATTTAGCACTCTCTGGCATAACTCCGAGTGTCGTTCTGGCTCTTTCTTGAATGACTATGTGCAGGTGCACAGAAGCTTCTTCAGATGCAGCGACATCAATAGTGCAAAAAAATACAATGTGCTTATCATCATCATCGTCATCATTTTGCAAAGGTGCTCCTTTCTTCATCAATTCTCATAAGGCATAGGAACAAGGCTATTTCCACAGCCAAGTCCAAATCATAGGAACGTCGGCGTTCATTGACTCTCTCCCCCAGGGTGTCTTGACAATCTGTTCATTCTTTACCTTTCCACGTTTGAGTCACCTTGTGGGGAAAATACGAGCAAACACAAAGCAAAGTCAGGCCTGCGCATTATGTGTGGATGGTGACTTTCCCTTAAAGGTTCTCCTCACCTCCTGACTGCAGTTATCAGCTTCCAACCCCCCTCCCCACAAAAAAAAAGGATTGAATATGGAAAAAAATGCCCACAGGAAATGTTATCACATTGAACCACATGTGAGTCAGAGAATAGTGAACTATTTTTCTTGCTTTTCACAAAACAGTGATACCACGTTATTAGAGAGGGAAAAGACCAAACAACATATATATATATATATATATATATATATATATATATATATATATATATATATATATATATATATATATATAAAATTGCCGTTTACTACCTTTTAAATTAAATCAATATTTGAAAAAAAAAATTGACAGGCTACGTGTTGTGCCATGACATCAAATAGACAAGGGTTCACTGAGATTTGTTCTGCATGTTGATTAACCGTTCGCACTCGTCCTATGTGCCCTGCCCTTTACATAAATGATTGGCGTTGAATGCTGTACCATTCATGACCCTTACTAGAATGTAAAGCATATAGATTAATAAATAATTTGAATGTAGCAAACAAGAAAGAGTAATTACCGCAGCATTTTGGATTGTAAATCACAACCGACTGGTACGCGTTGACAGCACACCCGCTTGTGTTCATAATATTTAACTGCTAGATCCCAGAGGGAATCAAATAAATACTGTAAATTCAGCCCAGAGGTATCCTTTAAAGTCAAAGCAAAATAAACATTAATAAGTGACAAGGATGTGACTATGTGACTGACTGCAATTAAATTGTGAGTCACTTTGTATTCAATAGAGCATTTTCAATTGCAGAAGCAGCATTTCATCACCAACCATCCAAATTACCTGTTCTACCTAGTTAAAGTCCCACTTGACAACATGCCACCCTAAATCCCACTTTCAGCACCTGACCCCATTTTTAGTCAGCTCATGTAGAACGGAAAAGGTCCTTTGCGGTTTCGTTCATCCATGTTGACAAGGTTCCAGAGGCAAATTTAGGAAAGCCTCTCATTAGAGTCTCATAGTTCAAATCAGGTAAGTGACATCGGCAGAAGAGCCAAGCATTTTCGCAGACTTATGCTTTTCAGGCTAGATGGCACTGATGAATCCCATGGAGTGCAAGCCCACGCTGAAAGAAGTCCTGTGTTAAATGACTAAACTGGCGGAATGGTAAGAATTTTGGACTAATTTAGAGCAACTTTTTTGCCTCAAGGGCTTCCCCTACAGGACAAATCACAGTGGAAAAAACAAATGGAATGTGGTTTAAGGGCTTATGTTGAGAAATCAACAAAAGCCGAACGACAGGATGCCTGGCGTCTTCACTTAGAGACCATTAAAATGACAGATCAGAATCACAATGGAAATGACTCGAATCATACTCTTTGCAAGCCGGTGCAACATCCACTTTTGAATATTTGAAATAACATTTGTCTTGGCAAATTTAATTAATTGAAAATATCTTGCTCTTTTTGACGATGCAATGTTCACTGCTATATAAACGAGCAATGCCACGTGAGAGGAGTCATGTCCTCACCTCACTTTTAGAAAGTGATTTACTGGTTCACTTATACAAAGTAATAGCAGATGTATGCAAACCTCTTATCTTGATTGAACACATTGGATAAAGGGCTACAGAAATCAGAGAACAATTACTGCTAAGAGGCTCAAATTGGAGTATTTGGATCATTTGGGATTAGATGGCGAAATAGTTGTTGAATAACTTCAAAATCAATTAGTTAGCGATTGATCAATACTTTTTTGTCACCCTTAAATCAGTGCCCTAACTAAGAATACAAACTATCCACACCACATTACTATATATTAGGTTTCGCTGATGTATTGATTTTCTAGATTATTTAGAATTTTTTTGTTATGAACAAATGGGCCGCTTGCTATGGAGCCTCATGAGGGCAATGGGCTTCCGGAGCTTACGCCTTTCTCGTTTCCTCTACCCTCACGCCAAAAAGTAGGCTAACGCAACATGGTTACAAAGAAAGCGACCCGTTTGTTCCTAAGGCAGGAGTTTTATCGTCAGTGATTTGGGTTTACGGTGACAGACGTGGAACAAGAAACACCACGTTGCAATATTTGGTTCAAGCACGTAACAAAAAGCAAACAGCAGCAGCGCGACAAACTTATTTCAGTAACTGAAGCACAGCCACCCATCCAAGTGAGTAGAATGTCAAACTTTGCGACAATAGAAAAGTGAGTACAGTGGAAAAGACTGGGGCAGAATTGTCACATGCAGCAGGGCATGCCTCAAGCTAGAGAAGGTAAACAAGGCTTCTCTTCCTTGCCAAAAAAAAAAAAAAAAAAATTGGGGGCTGGGGGGGGTCAACAAGCACACATCTCAGGTCCTGCATAGAATAGAATGTCTTTATTGTCAATGTAAAGCTAGTATACAATGTAACTGGTAGCATCTTATTCAAATGTTTGTACCTAAGTGATACAAGTGTCAATGTTAATCTTTAACAAAAGGTTTTAAGTATGTATGTTTAAGTTATGTATGTTAGATGCTAGCTAAAATAGAAGCAAAACTTGTTTTGATTTTTCTGTCATTTTTACTTATTTCATTGAGAAAAAAAATTGGAGGGGGACTTGGAAAAATCAGAAATCAGTTTTTTGTGAAAAAAATATGGAGATTTCCCTTTTTAGGCAATATCCCCTAACCCTGCAACATATTTAATTGCAAGTTTTACTAACAAACTTATATTTGTAAGTAACAATGCAATTTACAAGTCTATGGGTTGTTTTTGACACCTTTTTAACATTGCGTCCGCGTTCACACACAATCATCTAATTCACTGTATCCATTCAAACTTTGATACAAACAGTGTGAACAAATTCAGGTAAAATTATGGGAATTTGACAACCAAACTTTTGAAACCATTGAAAAGTTTAGAGGTCAAATGAAACTCATCTTAAAAATCACAACATGACATTCATTCTAAAATGTCACCTCCAAGCTCAAGAAGCCCACAATTTGAGTTTAGTGTAACTATAGTTCAAACCTTGCTGTGAGTGTCACTTTTATACATTCTTAACTAAAAGTTCATACGTTATACAAAAAAGCCACAATCTGGTCTTCGTCGTAGAAGTGAAACACTGACTGCCGAGTAGCAGACAGAAGCCAACGTTTCGCGTGGTCTTGGAGAGTGAAACAAGCTACAATGGCTACTTTGTGTCGATTTAACCCTCTGCATGACATACGTGATGACAAGGCACTTTCCAGTTTTAGAAAGCAGATGCTCATCAAGAAGTGCAACCACCTTCACTATTCCCCCAAGCCCTTCAGTGGCAGCTCAGAGCAAAACATTTACACAGTAAGTGCCACACCACTTCTTGAAGTGCATGTGTGTTGGGGAGGTGACCTTTAAAATCATATTATTAATTGGTTTTGCAATAGGTGATTCATAAATACTGGAAAACAGTGTCCAAAGTACCCATCATTATCCCGTCACTCTTGTCATTCCGCCTCATGTTAAAACAAGGACAAATTACAATGCTGCCGATCAAAAAAAAAAAAGTGCAAGTCCAAGCATTCTTCTGCTGCCTTGTAGAAAACTATGCACTCGCCTTGGTAGGTTCTGCTGTTTTGCTCAGCAATGGGGTTTTGCTCAGCAATGGGCTGAGAAGTTAACTTTTTATCTTCAACTTCGGATTAAGACCATTTTTGTATTATTGTAAAAAGAACAAAAGTTTGCAAACAAACCCATCATATTGATAAGCATACATTCATTATATGATTTAGAAGTAGCATTTTGACACTCCTTTGTATCCAAAATAATGTACTTAATGACAAACTAGACACACTGCAGTCCATTGATTAGCGGAACAATAATCAACAAAGTGGGAGGAACATAAAATGCCCCTTTTGTCAGATGAAGACCACCAAGGATAAAAGATAGGACTCTGTGTGCACTCTGTGTCCTTGCTCTCTGTGGTGGAATTTATTGGTAAGTAATAGAATCACTTGAACTAGCTGCTATATGTCGCATTATTTACGTAGCTGATGCAGTTGTTCAACCTTCCTAAGAGGAAATTGGAGCGACGATCAGCACAATACATCTTGGACATATTTTATAAAAACGCGATTATAAGTCTACCACTGACTTTAATTGTTCTCTAACAGCCTGCGGAGGATTTCCCCGGGCACTACTGTTTCCTCCCATGTTCCAAAAACATGCAGGGAAGTACATTGCACACTGTAAACTGTCCTTAGGTGTGTTAGTGAGCAAGAATGTTTGTCTTGTGTGCCCTGCGATTAGCTAGCAGCCAGTTCAGGGTCCTTCGCCTACTGCCCGAGGACAGCTGGGATAGGCTTCAGTGGACCCGCGACTTTCGTGAGGATTAGCAGCTGGAATAACCCTAACCCCTAACCCTAACCCTGAGCGTTAAGTCAAAACCATACATTTTTGTATATAATAAAGCATTAGTGAACACAGATAGTCAATGAACGCACCATTTTGTAACTGTCAATTCACTCATTGTGTAACCTCAAAGTGGTAATATTAATGTAATATTGTAATGTAATAATGTAATAAATGTAATATTACAGTTTGCTAACCACAAATTTACCTATCCCCTTTTTTTCCTCCAGCCATTTGCTGAAATGTCATCTTTTCATCATTTTTGTACTCTTTCAGAATTGAATACACAAGATTCTGCCACAGGGCTGTCTATATCGGAAAAAGGTAAAATAGTTGGGTGTCAGAGTATTGAAGAAATACTTATATTACGACAGATTGAAGCCTGGTTTGGTAGTGGAAGGTAGTGGAAGGACAGTCTTTGTCTCCCTTGGCGCTTGTTCATGTGTTTCCGACATTTTCAAAATCTAACTAATTGATAGCCACTTTACTTTTAAGGGAAATGTTCTAAGATGGGCTTTGAAAGGACAGCGTGGTATGAGACTCATGAAACTCCCTGTACAAGCAAATACAATACAAACATTGTTAGGAACGTACCTATGCTATTCGCTTGGAGGGCCTGGTCACGATCAATCGAGAATAGTGGATGGCTATGCTCATAAACGGACGATCCTTTTGATTGGATCCAATCAAATTCGGTACCAAATGTCGAATGAGGGTTACATTTCTACAATGGATGAGCAGCTAAAGAGCATGTTTAAGTCATTGTAGCCTGTCTGTGAAATCGATAACTTCCATGTCAGCATAAAAATGGGAACACACGAGCTGACTTTGAATAATTTTGTAAGAGTGCCACAGTGCCACTTGAATGTCCTCTGTTGTTGTTCTTGGCCTAAAATCATGTGTTCCTCTTTGCTATCGCACTATTTGCACCGTCTATCCCTGCTATGATGTCACACTGTTTACTGTTCTTGATTGCCACATACCATCCCGCCTACACTCTTGTGGAAAAAAGGCTGAATGTTGTTCCAAATCATTTTCAGGCAAGCAGAATCGCATCCCTTGGTGGAAAACACTTGAAAGAGCAAAAACCAAACTATCAAGAAAACATAAGCAGAAAATTAGAAGAAAAGAGTCACTCAGCTACACAAGAAAATGTAATTAGCGATGGGTGGCATAGTGAGTCATACGTAACTTTAGCCTCCTCACAGAGAGGACTATAACAGACAGGTGGTGCTTGGAAAGAAATAAGAACAAGAAAAGCTGCTGATTCAAGATATTATTGAAAACTCAAAGATCACTCCTTAGGACTGCATGTACGGGATGGCATACAGATAATGCCTCAGTGATATCTAGCATGAAATGAGTTATGAAGAAAATATGTTTCATTTCGTGACATTCCATTAAAGCTAAATCTTCAATAATAAAGTTGTGCTCGTACAAGTGTACGCTGCGTGCACGTGAAAAAATAAGTGTACGGTTGCATTTTCGGAAATACGTGGCAGTAGCGATTGCAAAGTCATTTTCTTGCACTGAGCAACTTCACGGATTGGATATAAGGCTCAGATCTAGGGTGACATTAAGAGCTACATCAATCACCGCACGACATGAAAAAGCAGACACTTCTGTCATCAGGCATAAATATTGCAGACGTTGGTTGGACTCCCAATTTAAGTGAGCTGTGTGATAAAAGTTACAAAACTGGCATCATAAAACTGATATCATAAAAGATGTAGTGCATTTCACACCAAAATTATGAAATTACTATAAGTTTACCCTGTCAACATAGGCCGCACGATCATTCCACAAAAACATTCTACGCTGCTGGCTTTGTTCCGTGTGTGAGAAGAGGTGAGACTTGTGACAGCACAACTTGTGGGTACTTCACCATTATGGGGTTCCCGCGCCTGAGCCTTTCTCGTCACCCGACCCTGATCTGTGTGATATTTTTCCCCCTCTCATTTCTACACTCAACGGCAATGTCAAAATGGCCTTGATGATGGGACCGCACTGGACGAAGGTTGCATGAATGTTAGGCAGACAAGGCAGAGAAGTGCATTAAATTTCAGGGGGATTATGCCAAAGGGGAAAACTTGAATTTGAAGTTTCAGATTTGAAATACCATATATCTTTTGTGACACCAATCCCAAACTGTTACGGCAAGCGCAAAAATGTAAGGGAAAAAAAAAAAAAGACATTTGAAAAGCTCACTGGTATATGAATAAATTGTGAACAAAGGCACACCAGGCTTGTCCTTGCAAGACAAGTTTCTGATTGCCTTGGACCCCACTGCCTATCAAATATAGCTGCTTGTACATCTCACCCCTTTTCGATACCTACAGAAAGGATATTACCATTGCAATGCTTTTCTGTATTAACAAGGTTTATGAGAGAAAAAAAGTTTTTCATCTTTCAAATATATTTGTATAATCACTATTTTTTAGGCAGACAAGATTCATCTCATTCCATTACTCTTCCACAACTCCATAATGGTGTTTTCCATTGAATGCATCAGCAAACAACAACAACAACAACAACAACAACAAGGAAAAGGAAAATGGACATTCATGAAAATGTTAGCTAGGAAAGTGAGAGAAATCTGATTCAAGGGGAGACTAAGGTGCCAGTGCAGCAAAGATAAGACTTTGGGAGTAAAATAGCACACTTTACTGAGTATTATCCTGAGCACAGCACATGGCCAGCATGGGTGTTTTTTTTTTGTTTTTTTTTTCCAATCTATGTATCCTCTATTTGCAAATGCTATGAGTTGTTCTAGTAATCTCAGTTCCTCAGGGTTGGTACGTGGAATATATTTATCCTCTTGCCGCTGTTGATATTACTTTTTGTAGTGAGAAGGATGGTGTAGTTTTGAGAGCAGTCAGTCGCTGATGCACACGTTGTTTTGTCTGTGTGAAATCTGGCCCACGACTGTAAATTGTACTTTCTTTGTAAGAATGTTGTCATTTATGATAATACGCCCTAAATTTGTTCATTTGTTCATCCAACAACTTGTGACTGTGGATAACATGCGAGTAAATATTAGTTCATATCTTCATCATGTTATATAGCACTGCCCTGTATCCGTTTAGTTTGTTCGCGTTGTCCTTTGTGCCAGGTATTTCCCTTGAAATTAATAGCTTTGTAATTCAGTTTCTTGATTGACTTGATATAATTTGTGTACATTTGTGTTGGAGACCACTGCTCACAGTACACAAACTGTTAGTTTATACCTACAGCATCTATGTCTAAAAAACAAATTTGGAGTACTGTACATATGATAAAGAACAATGTATGAGGCTTATTTTTTGCTAAATTATTGGTAATAGGAACACCCACAATAAAAAAAAAAAACATTATTTGTTTTTCATTACTCAATACTACTTAGCAAGTACAGTGGGACCCCGGTTTACGAACTCCCTCTTTTACGAACTTTTCGACTTACGAGCGTAGACTGCGGCGTTTTTTTGTCCCCCTCTTACGCCCAAACCTTTCGTCTTACGAACAATCCGACATGCCGGTCAAAGTGTTCGCACAATTATTTTCGCTTTGCTGCATCAATGAAATCAATTATTCACGCTTGTCACGGTAACGCTGAACGCTATTGCTCTTACAATGTCACAGTCACTGTCTCAGTCACGGTGTCAGTCACGGAGTCAGTCACGGAGATGCCAATACGCTATTGGTCGATTAAGTTTGCAGTCTCGGTCTCAGTCACGGAGATGCAGATATGCTATTGGCCGGCGTCACGTCAATCACAGAAATGCCGATATGCTATTGGTTGAACGTCTTTATCTAGCTTGATGGCACAGCTGGTCGGGATGGAAGGAAGGAGAGAAAATGAGTGAAAAATGGAAAGAAGGAATGTTGTGAAGACTTTGCAAACTTTATCTGTTAGACATGGCTTCTAAAATTGCAAGTGGTGGTAAAGGAAGAAGTAAGAGGATGATGACAATAGAAACCAAGCAGGAGATAATAAAAAAATACGAAGGAGGCGCACGCATAGTTAACCTTGCTCGTGAGTATGGCCGTAATCGCTCGGCAATCTTCTAAGGGCAAGACTGTCCTTGCCGGGAGACGGACCTCCGTCGACAACAAAATGGAGAGGCTTCTTCTATTATGGATTAAAGAGAAGGAAATCGCCGGTGATATGTTCTAGTTTGAGAAAAGTTCTCGTTTAAGAAAATAAATCAATAAATTCTGCAGGTTGGTCTCTGCTCCCCTCCGCCTCCACTCAGCTCAAGTCACGTCGCCCCAAAGGTAAATGTCATTTTTCCTTTGTATATTTGTTATTTAATTTAACTGTACAGTAGATTATGTTACTCATTTTTAATATGTGTATAAAGTCGTGATGCTTTTACCTAAGGTTTTTGCACGCGTTGCACGCATTCACTAATTAACATAGGTTTGGATTGCCTGTCATACGAGCAGTTCAAGTTACGAGCGTAGCCGCTGAACGGATTAAGTTCGTAACACGGGGGCCCACTGTACCCCCATTTCATTACTATTCTATAATACAACTTTTAGAAAAATATCGACGCTTGAGCTTGACCCGGTTGACAACATACGCCCCCCCCCCCGACACACACACACACACACTCACACCCAAAAACAATGACTCAATATGATGGACAGTCCTGCAGTCTCATTAAAAAGTGACTCAGGGGAAATATGCTAGAGGGCATACCTCACTCACAATGGCACACGAGCTTTATATCTTATTTATGTATTGTGCCGCTTGCAACTATGGAGACAATCTCTATTATTGGATCTCAAATATAGCAATAACCTCACAGTTCTTACAAACATGTTTTAGTCAAATGTGAAAATCAGTATTCTTGATTCAAATGTGCTCACGCCTTATGCCAATGGTTTGGAAATTGAATTTCCTCTATTATTTCCACACAGGCCGCTACTCGGCGCAAGGCAAGTTCAAATGTCGATTAGATGCCAGTTCCTGAGAAAACAGCTCACTGAGGGTGAAAGGGGAATATAAGCATCAGCTGGGACTTACTGAAACAAGTGAGGCTTTTCCCAAAAGGTTGGGACAACAGACGACAACACAACGCACACTTCAGAAAATGATGAGATGCCATAATTCTGTCTTGTGAGAATCTGTGATTTTGAAAAGTGAAAGTTAACTTGGCAGCACAGGGTGGGTGAAGAATGGCTGGATGAAAGGAAGGAAGGAAGGAAGGAAGGAAGGAAGGAAGGAAGGAAGGAAGGAAGGAAGGAAGGAAGGAAGGAAGGAAGGAAGGAAGGACAGACGACTTCTTGCCCTCACGGTGGACCAGTGGTTAGCGTTTAAGAGGTTTTCGAAAATGAATGGATAGATCGAATCCCTCATGTTTCAGTCACTTCCTAAAGGTAACACATGAGCAAGAGTAATCCCAGTCGCTCCAGAGGGAAGTGAGACTCAGTCATGCATGACTCCATGCAATATTCCCTGCGGATGCATTACTTTTGCAATCACTTTTGCAATCTGTGAAAATAAAACAAAGAGTAGCAGACCATGACATTTTTCATGATTATGATTTACTTTACCAAAGTGAACCCTCATCTTTCTCTTGCGTGTGAGTCAGTCAGCTCAGGAACTTGACTGACTGCATCACGAACAGATGGACAGATTGCTACTATAGTTCCCGGCTGTGCATGCTCTGTCTGACTCATATTTCACTAACACCATATTAAAGACAATGCCATGTTTAGACTAGTGGTGGCACACAGAACATATTATTGTAAAAGGAAAATATGATGTGAGTTTGAAAATGGCCTTTTTTTTCTCATTGGGATCTCCAGTGAAAAAAAAACATTTTAAGACCTGCTAACTTCATGTTATAGGGCAAAAAAGATCAATTATTAGAACAAGCTGCAGCTTTGATTAAAAAAAAAAAAAGTTTCAAATTACTGGTTTCAAAACATAACGGTCTGTTTGTGGAATATTAAGGTAAATAAGCATTCATAGCTCACAATAAAACCGAATGTGCTTTTTCTTGAGTTTCCACAAATACAGAGTTCATCTCGCCTACCACTATTAAAATATAGTTGTGTTGTTTGTTGTACAGGCTTTCATCATAACGCCACACAAAGTATCTGATGGCTCTCAAAATTGACAACATCAGTAAATTGGTGGATGAAATCCAAAAATCTTTCCTTCTGCTAAATCTTCATCTTCAAATCGTTTTGGCGTATTCCTCCTTCCTGCCCTATGCCTACTGCCCTTGAAACGTCCTCGTGAATTCTCATCACTAATGAAATTAGCGCAGCCGTCTAACTAATGTAGCCATGGCAACTATTTCCCAAATGATCGCGGTGCCCTTCTATGAACGCATTCCGAGAAAATGCAAACTGATTATAATTTAACCCAAACAGAACACGTATATTTCATACTTTATTGATCTAATTCAATGTAGAAGAAGACAATCTCCAAACAAACGGGGCTAGTCTATATAGATGAATATGATCCTTGGTTTCCAAGCAATAATGTGGAAAAATTTCCATGAAGATATATTTTAATGCATTGCTTTGAGGGTGTCTTTCCGGGACTAGTCGGCAGCTGTTGTCGCACTAAGCAGGAGCAGTCTCATGGTCATTGACTCACGACCAAATATTGTCAAACTGTTGCTTGAATGGAGGTGCGAAAATGATTCACAAAAGTCTCAAGACAATTATATAACAATATGTGGCATCCTTTTGTGCCAACTCACAACAATGTGTGCCTCTAAAACAGACAGCAAGTCAGGGCTGGCTCTGGTGCAAAACTTGATCTTATTCTTGCTGCACTAACTGCATTCTAATCCATAACAGTGCCTCTATTCCATCCCACAGGTTACCGGAAAAAAAATTATATGTATATATATATATATATATATATCAATCAAACACACCTCTTGTGTTTGAAAAGGCATTGCCCAGGGCCAACTTGTTGCCATTTAAATATTAAATTCCGTTCAAATATTAAATCACCGTGTTTTCCGCACTATAAGGTGCACCGGATTATAAGGCGCACCCTCAAATAATGACACTCTAAAACTTTTTTTCCATATATGAGGCACAGCGTATTATAAGGCGCACCCTTAATTAATGACATATTTTAAAACATTTTCAATCACAATATAGTAATACTCAAAGTAATAACAATAATAACTCAAATAACTCTAAACTCTCAATAGTATAATAACTCAATGTCAATATGACCAAGCTTGTTCAACTGTAAACACACCAAAGAAACAGGTAAAGCTTACTTTATCAGTTCATTCCCCATCTACGAATCCCAATCTCAAAATTGATCCATATACAGTATAAGGCCCACCTGATTATAAGGCGCACCATCAGCTTTTTAAAAAAAATTAAGGCTTTTAGGTGCGCCTTATAGTGCGGAAAATACGGTAATTGGCATGATACTCAACCTGGACCTATACCCACTTGCCCATTCACTAAATCTTTGCTTGAAGGCATCAAAACAAACTGAAAGTATCTAAACATCAAGACCCATTATCATAAACAGGCCTCTTAATTAGTGGACATGATCCCTCAACACCGCAAAAAGTAATGTGAAGTCTGTTTGCCGTAACTGGTTATGTCTCGGCTGCACTGACAACGTACGCTGTATTTGTATAGCAGATTAAGTTTTCGATTCTATATGAATATTTAAAACGTGCTAGACTAGATGAGGATTTTAATTGGATCTTTCCAGACGCAATACATTGACGACAACGCCGTGTTTTGAAACTAATTATTTCTTAATGGCTTTTTTGTGCAACACACGAATAAAAATAATATTAATATGAATTATAATAACACATCACATTGAGTGAGCCGGGTGAACGAGGTGGGTCGGTGTACCGAAACTGAAACACTGCACACGGACAGATAAATCGACCAGACAACTTTGCTATTCCACGATGACATTTAGAGTTTTATGTCGACAGGTTTTTGATTGCAAATGTTTGGTCTTGTGGACAGCCACTTGCAAGCACACAAAAAAGAAGATTTTTATTTATTTTTTCTCTTCTGGAAATACTATCTTGTGACGGCAAGAGAGCCTTCAATGACCCTCCATCAAAGCTATTGTGATCTCATGTCTGTCCTCATGATTTGGTGCCTGAGCCACGTATCCTCCAAGAATATATATTTGTGCAAAGCATTCCTTCCTACTGTGATTTATTTTAAAAATAGATTCAACTGAAACAAATGAGTGGCGTAAAGCAGTGGCCCCCAACCTTTTGATCACCGCGGCCCGGTCAACGCCTTAAATTTAGACTGCGGACCAGGGGGGGCTGCTTTAAAACCACATCACAAACCTATGGACGGGGTATGGTATGGACTTTTTGTCCACTTTCTTTTTAATCACGAGAGGAGAGGGGAGGGGAGCGAGCTTGCTGTGCACTTCACGGTAGATCCGGAAAAAAGAGCATTGCTGAGAACTTTCATTTTTCTGGGATGTGACAGAGCCAATATTTTCACGGACAGCACCTTTATTCTTTGCGGCAATACTCGCCTGCCAAAAAAATAAGTTTCAATGTCGCAATCGAGTGGCCGAGACCGTGTTAAATATTGTGCTGACAATGCTGCGCTATCGTTAGCTTAGCACAGTAACTACGGTTCAACAGCTGTTAAGTGAAGCAAACGCTGCACATACCAGTTGTCCCAAGTTCTCGCTTCCGCCTTTGGACAAGCCAGGTGAGTGCTCTTGCTTGGCTCTGTTCTGTATTGAAAGCTCAGCTGGCCGTGTTGGATCGCTCCCGGTGACCGCAAAGCGGCCGCCATGATTCATTCCTGCCCCCTTTGTGAGCAGTTGAATGTTCCCGAAGTTGATTGGCTGTGGCGACTCGAAACGCGGATAAAGTAAATAAAAAATAACTTCACTCGAAAGGCGCCTCTTGTCACCGCGCGCGGCCATTTGCGTCGCTCCATGTGCGTCCATCGCGTCGCCCGACGCGCATTCGTGCCCAGTCACGCGAACTCCATTGACTACAATACAAAACGCTCCGCTTCTTCGCCTCGTTCGCGTTCGGTGCACGCGTACCATTAAACTAAATCATCTCCAAAACATTATTTCGTATGCAGCCCACGCGGCCCGGTACCAGTTGATCCACGGACCGGTACCGGTCCGCGGACCAAGGGTTGGAGACCACTGGCGTAAAGGATCTATTGAAGGTGTAAAACACTAATACATGTGAGACTAAACTTGGCATAGGTATGAATCCAGAACACTCAGCCAGAGGTTCAGCCATTACAGCAGTCCATTTGCTATACATCACTACCCTATAGAAAAGGACAACCATTTAAACACATTCACTGAGTGGGAAATGAACCCACGCTACCTGCACTGAAGAAAGGCTGGTGAAAGCTAATTCGACCAGTGTGTTTTTGACAAATCATCAACTGACACAATGGTCGTTGAGTTAATTGTAATCCTATAGCCACTACCCTCTATATGGCTTCATCTGTATTCAGGTTTGGAAAATAGGAAATTAATTATGCCCCAGAGCAAGAAGAAACCTTGTAATACTCTAAAAAAATAGCATAGATAGGATTCCATAAAATACTGTACATTTTTATCATCTTAAGCCCCAGACTTGTTCATTAATGAGTTGCAACCCACAAATCTAATCCCATGTGTGTTTCTGTACCATTGGGGAATAATCATATGACGGAAGACGAAACTTGGGAAAAAGGAACAAAAATGAATAATACATCAGATGAGGGATTGGACCATGGCGACATAGTGAAACGCGACATGACTGACAGCGCTTCTAATATGCTCCCTAGTGGTCATGCATAGGAGGAAGTCTTGTTCACGTTCCACGAGCTCTGTGTAAGCACTCCCCCACAGGACCAAGCAAAAGAGGCTGACACACAAGACTCAAGCGAGCAAGATAACACCTGTGGGTGCTTGCATCAGACAATATATGTCTCTTTACAAACGACCACGCAGGAGCTCCACCTTCCTGCTTCTGTGACTCCCTTGACGTGCTGTCAGGGTCTTTATTCGCTCAACAGCATTCATTCTTGGCAGGTGAAGACTATTGGCGGCTGACTGCCAAGTCAGCCGACAACCTTTTGCATCCATCCAAATGGGGAGAATATGCAAACTCCACACAGGAAGGCCGGGGCGAAGCGGATTTGAACTCGGGTCCTTGAACTGTGAGGCAAACGTGCTAACCACAACATCATCGATTTACCGTTACCAATCTACCTGAGTTTTAATTTCTTTAACATCTTGTTTTTACATTTACAAACAGATATTTTGTACTCCTGTTGTTATTGTTTTAACCTGAGAGGTAAAGTCAATCAGTTTAAAAGGAATCAAGAGAATTGTTTCCAATTTTTAAAACCATCAGGTGCATCGCAACCCCACTCGGCATGTATGGTGAAAAATGCAGCAGCTACACTTATGACACAACACCAATTGTCCAAGTGCCTGTGTAACCGTCAGTGGTGCGCAATATCTGCGAGACTACTGCTCATTTTGCTCAATCTATGCTTCTTTTCCAGGTTTTAGTTGAGCAGAGTGAGGACAAATTACAGCTAGCTACAGTATGTAAAAATTGACAAGAAGTGCATTTTTCCTCCCTGTTTGTGCCAGCCCCAGTTGAGGGAGCAATTATGAAAGCAGTGGTCTGACCTAAAAAAAAAGAGAGGAGAGCACAGGATGTTGACAAACACTGACATAAGTAGTTAGCCAATTGGAATTGACACCACAGTCCTATTTCTTTATTGTCACATTAACTATTTTGCACGCTGCAACTTTCTGTGTAATTTCCGTCATCCTGCCTGGTGTTACTAAACCGTAATTGGTTGGCCTGTTGGTTATGAGTCTCATCTACTTGGGCTTCCAGGCAAATTAGTGCGATAGACATAACAGTACACAGCTGCCACTTCTATGCCTGTCCTTTTCAGAGAGAATTTGATAAGACAGTGTCCCAAGTGCACATTCAAACAGCCACTGTGACTTGGCAAATTCAATAATTAGATGCGTGGCAAAGTCAGCACTGGGAACAGCAAAAACATAAAGCTATTAAACAAAGTGGTTTGGGCCACGAGTTCTGGATGTTCAATTTCACATTCCGTTCACAGATCGTCACGTATTAAGACTTCCATACTATGTCCAGGCATGCAAATTTGTGATCAATTCCAATCCCACATTCGTACCATGCACAGGGCAGCAAGCCGGTTTACCAAATTGTAAGTTGATACCCATCAGTAGTGAAATGTGGATCCTCTCTTACCACATAGAAAACACACGTTCATTGCAGACCTCAAAACATTTACTGAAACATCAATACAGTGGGCCCCCAGTTTACGAACCCGTCCTACATATTTTTCATCTTACGGCATGGACCGCGGCGTTTTTTTTGTCCCCCTCTTATGCAAAAACCTTACGAACATCCAACATGCCAATCAGTGTTGCCATGCCAAGCACTATTTTTTCGATTTGCTGCATCAACAAAAAACTTTTTTCGCATGTCTCGTTTAAAAAAAAGTTCTCGTTTAAAAATAAGTTCTCGTTTAAAAAGGTTCTCGTTTAACAAAAAAAAAGCCAGTTTAAAAAAAAGTTCTCGTTTAAGAAAAAAAAAAAATGCTGCGGGTTCGTCTCTGCTCCCCTCCGCCTCCACCCACCCACCACCAGGTGAATTCGCCTGTTGGTATTCAAAGAATAAAGACGGGTTCTCAGTCAACTACGTGTGCTTCTCCATTCAGTCAGTGTCACAGATACAACAGTTAGAGGAGGTCTATTTTCAAGGAGGTCTATATTGCACAATGGCTTAAATTGTAAATGTGAAAAAGTATTAAAAGAAACAACAGTTTTTCAAATGATTACTGGTTATATGTGCTAACGTGCAGAATCAGTGATTGACCAAGATGTAACATTTACAAAAATGTAAAAAAAATATGAAAACAAAAGGTTGCTTTTATAACAACACATGCAATTCGTTGAGCTGACTTGTCTTGATAAAGATGATTTTTGTATAAAAGTGAAAAGGTATAATTAAGCCTGTCTACTATGACATAAGTGCAAACAGATTACCTCTAAGGAATTTCTAATGCTTCTGAAGGGCAATTTAGTTTGCCTTTTTACAAGGAAATGACATCGTGACAACTTAAATTAGGTGTCTGTCGTATGGAGGCTAATGGGTACACTTCAGAATCAAGGTCAAGAAAAACAAACGTGCCTGGCAAGTCATTTCCAATGTCGCCTTTTGTTCCTACAGATTCAGGCAGCATCAACTCATAGGGCAGCACAGTCTCTTATGTGCATACAGTACCTGTATATCAAAGCCTTCGCTTGCAAGTGAGTCCCATTGTAATAGTGCTATGTGATCCGTACAATGCAGCCAGCCAAAACTGCTGAAAATCACCCCGCATCAAGACAGGCGGAGTGCGTTCCATGCATTTCATAGCTCAAGCAATTGAGGCAACCCTGTTAGATTTTGTAGAAAGCCGAGTACACGCATGGTATTTTCAAAATCTCAAGAGGTCCTACAAAATAGTCCTATTTTCAGTATGTGTTAAAAAAAAAAAGAATATTCAGTGTATTTTCTCATTGTGTTTGAATTAATCAATTGATGATTAAATTCATGTTTAAAATTTGAGCTAAGTTTGCTTGGAAACACAAACTGTAAAGGTTTATAGTGTATTTTAAACCGAAAAGATCACAAAAATTGGTGCTTCCTCTCTACTTACAAGAGGAGGAAATAGAGAGGAGTAAACTGTCACTTCATTTCACCAGCAAAGCGTGCCAGTTGGCAAAAATGTGCTCAACTGTCTATTTACAAAACACAGTCAGCTTGCTTGCTCGCTTTCATACTCGCTGCATAATTAACTGAAAATGTAGTCTAACAATTTGCTACCAAGGATAGCACCATGTAGATACATACAGTAATTACCCAAGATGATTGAGTTCCTGGAAAAAAATGAAAATATTGGCAAAGAATGGCAAGGGTTTGTTTATAAACAGCTCATTCTGGTATTTCATGCTCATAAAACGGCGAGAGTGAAATACCTAGTACTTGTACGAAAAAAGTCATCCTGAACGAGCCATGAACCTTTTCTGCATAGTTGTATTTGCTTTATTTCAAAGGCCACCTTAAAAATATGATTTCATTGGCTTTCCATTATATCTCACATTTGAAAATGTGGGCAAAAAAAATTATAACAGGGCAGGGTGAGGCACTAGGACGCTTACACTACCATCTAACCTCAATTAGCAGTCAAGGACACTTTTTGATTTGGTGCAAGAAGAGACACGGAAGAATGAGGGGTGTCCTCCCCAGTGAAACAATCATTTAAAAAAGGAGAAAAAGTGGTAACAAAACAAATGATCAAATAAAATAATAAAATTGCAGCTCCATTTTCCACAGGTCGTCAGTCAATTAAAGGATAAGAATTAAGTCAGGCAAATGAACCACAATGCTATCAACAACCTACTAAAAATATATTGAATCAAATAATGTGTATGGTTGGCTTAATAGTGGAACCAAAAAGACATTTACGGGTATTTTACAGTGAGTTTTATCGCCAAGCGCATAATGAGTTCATGAAGGCTATTTGAGCTACTCCTCGTCAGTTGTGAGCCCGTAAACAATGAGCGTTGCTCATGAGGAAAGCTTTTGATTAGTTGCCAAGGTTAGCAGCAAGCGAGGCTGCCTGTGCTGTGCTCGTGCATAATGTTAGCGTTGATTATTTGACTCTGATGCTGAATGCTTGGTGACCTTTTTAGTGTGCTCGTTCAGCGGCCGAGAAGCTTTACTCCACATCTGACTGGCTGAAACTGCCTCGACGGGGGCACCTAAATGCGCCAGCGTCAATAAATTGCTAATGTGCGAAGTCCTTGGGAAAATATGACTTTAAAAACATGGGCTAAATTGCTGATCTTATTTAAATTAGCAAATGAATGAGCCTGATAAGGAGCTACCATTGATATTTTTAAACTGCAACTTCTAACTTCCTCTAATTAGTTGTATGGAAATGTCACAAATAAACATTTTGTGATCATACTATGAGCGCTACGCAATTTGGTGCTAATCCCTTCAAATGGAATGTGCACTACCATCTTTATTATCGCATTCCTGAAGGACCGTGACACATACTCGAGAGCACTGCGTGGTTGTAGTAGTGGCTTAGGCTACGGTCGTACATAGATCCTCACTAACATCATTAGAATTCAACAACAGTATTAGCTTATGCACACACTGACAGAAATCCTTCTGCATGGGAATGGCTGCCGCAGTCGGCGTGACTGGAAAGAGAAAAATAAATAAATAAATACAACGTGGAATCGGAGGGCAGGAGACGGGCTACCAATCAGCTATCGCTGCCCAGAGAGGAAACGGTACCTGACAGGTAACCCGCAAAAAAGGTGAATTGTGGATGGGTTTTGTTTCCTTATTCATCTTTTGAGTTGAAGTCAATATTAATAGCAATACAAAATTCATAAAACAAAGAATAATTTAAGATTCAAAGCGTGATCATCATGTGCACAGTGTACTGTAGAAACAAGTTTCTCTGTACAATGAAATTCTTACTTTGGTTTTATTGTACTACTGTAAGTTTCAGAGTGTGCTAATCCTGCATTTTACACTTCTGCACCTCCGGCCTAACAGGAGGAGAGCGAACAGTCCGTGTCGGGGATGGGCGTGGTCCCGGGTGATGGAGGCAGCACTCCTGCGGACTCTGAGCTGGTAAATGCTCTGCGGGGAGAGCAGTGGAATTATGCTGATTTTGGATGCTGTAATGACCACTCTCTGCAGGTGTTTGAGGTCTAAGTGACTGGTGATGAGGCAGATTGCTATTAATGCTATAAACATGGGACAAGAGCTTGTTAAAGGTGCATTAATAAACGACGACATCTTCAGGTCTTATACTGCATGTGACTGCAAACTTGATGGATTGCGCGCACCTCGATACCCATTCATCAGGTGCAGCAGAGCAGGAGTGTATTTTGTCACGCGTATTTATGCTCTTACTTTTCGAGTAAAAGTGCAGCCAGCGGTGGGTCTGTTTTCTGAGCCTTCTCTGTTCATCACTGCATTTCCAGTGTTTGGTCTTGTCATATGCTGCATTCAATAAAGGGGGTGCTCGAATTTTCCGGCCTCCAACTAGGAAAACTGTACTCAAACGCCCTTTAGAACCGGTACATTGCGGAATAAAAACAAACCCCAACTTCACAAAAAAATATTTATCACTACCAGCCATCTTCATTGTTTACGTTTGCCTTGAACGCTTTGAGATCAGAATTGGGACAATCCAAACGGGATAAATCCGACTCCTCAACTTCACCAATGAATGACAAATGAAGATAGACCACATGTTGATAAATAAAATAAAAATAAAACTTCGAGCAGGAAGCGCGGCTCTTGATATTTACATCTTAATCTCAACAGGTTCAAGGGGCTAGCCAGAAATTTTCGTAACATCAATAAAAAATACAAAAAAAGGTTGTGTTTGTAAACAGGAATATATAGCATTCAGCAAGAACCACAAAAAAAAAACCGCAAAGATCTATTAGTATATGCATACAGCTATCCATCCACCCATTTACTTGACCACTTAACCTCACAAGTGTCACAGGCATGCTAGAGCCTATCCCAGCTGTCTTCAGGCGGTAGGCAGGGTACTCCCCGAACAGGTTGCCAGTTCGCACAGGGCGCATATGGGGAATGTGGGAGAAAACTTGAGTAAGTTGAGAAAATCCATGCGGGAACGGGGAGAACATGCAAACTCCACACCGAAGCCAGTATTAAACCTGTGACCTCTTTATATCTATTCATCACTTGTCCAATAAATTACATTTTCTCTAATAATGCATTGAATGAAATTGTTTCTTGGAAAAGGGTAGCATCCATGGTTTGTCCTCAAGGGAGTTAACAATAGTGCAATAGTCTGAATCGTGATGCTATAAAACCACCAATGGCAGTTTTTATTGCTTTGGCTCCATATGAAGAGCCCAGTTAAGGCTGTTAACATGCCGTTAAAATGTTGTGTTTTTTGGGGGTTTTTTTTTTCATGCTGTAGTAATATTCACGTTGGCCTCATGCCTTTTCTGATGGGTTTGAAATCTGAAGCACTGCCAAAAGCATCCTGCTAACCGGGACGTCTGATAGCCCGAGGCTGACCAGCACTGAATTAGTTCACGAAGTAGATATGCAACCAGAGCGCAAGGCAGTTACACTTCATTTCCTAATATGTTCCGTGTGAGAACTCATATGCACCAACCAAAACAAAAAACAAAAACCCACAAATACATGAACCTTTACCCTTGTGCAATCATTTTAATAAGACTACACTCGGATTTTTTGTACCAATGTTTTGTACCAATGCTTTTGAGGGTGGGATAACTAACATTTTAAATGAATTCTTTTTTTCTTTAAACCACTCAATGTTCAGTGGCATGAGCTCTATCCATACACATGTAGTTTTTATGAAATACAAGGCAAGATACACAACTTGAAAAAGTGAGTCAAGCTACGAGTGCATTCACACTAGTTTGAAGCAAGTTGGTGTTTTTGTGTAGGAGTTGAAAAAAATAACCATTATGTGGTCTTTGGCCCCAACTACTGTCTTAAAGTGTTCCACAAAAGCCATTTGAGAAATTTCTGCATTGGCCTATCTCAACCACCGCTAAAGAGCTTGGTTCAAAAATCGCAGGAAATGCAATATAACACATAGATTCAACATCCATCCAAAAAACGTGCATTATAATGAGTGTGGGTATGTCCAACCTGGTACCCATAATACGCCAAGCTGCAACAGTTTAGATATTGGAGCATGGTTGTATTTTGAACTTTAACATGATTAGAATTAGCGTGAAATTTCAGCTATCTAGTGTTTTTTCTTCAATGCTTTCTCCTTTGATTTCACAAAGAAATCATCAAAAAGGTCCCACATTGGTGCCATGTATGCACGACCCACACACTAAAGAAGAGTCACAGTAACTGTTCAATCCAATTCAGAGAACGTAGGTAAGATAAAGTACCAACAGTCCAGATGTAGCACACACACGTTATCCTTATCCTCTGCTTTCATTTCATCATTTCGTTTTCAAGTCAAAAACTGGACGGCGGCAAAAGCAAACTGCGTGTTCCCTTTGACAAAGACGTCGACCGTAACAGAAGCAGCCCCTGCGGCGTCCCTGCAACAGGGTAGAAACGGGAGGATTGCCATGTTGTCATCAGAGGATGCTCCAGATTCTCGCTGAGGTCTCACAGAAGCCTTGAGCGGCTTCCAAGCCCGGCCTCCATTGTGACACATTTGGGTGATGGGTTGTACCTGGGGGGTGCTGCCGGACTTTGCACTGCACCAGCCACACAGGGACACGCGGAAAGATCCACAGTCTATGGGGAAAGGGCCGCTGTCTCTCCGCATATACACAAGATCGTTCCATTGAAAGGCAAAGGGGGAGCGACTTTTCTTTTTCCTCTTCTTCGGGGAGAGTGCCCGGCTAGTTGTTTGTATCTGTCTGCTGTAATCAGGCGATGTGTCAGCATTATCTGACTTGAAGCAAGTTGATGGCTGAGGTTTTCATGCGAAGAAATGACGCGTGCCGTCGCCTCCCTTAATGAGGTTGTTCCAAAGTATGGCTCGCATAAACAACATGGGCAAAGCAGAGCCAAAAGCTTCATGTTCCTCATCTTCTCGGGCAGACTTTACTTACTTTATTGCACGTCTGGGAAGGACGACAAGTGGCCTTCAAACAACCCTCTGCGCCGCGTGAAAACAACAAGCCACTAATAATATAGCAAGACAAGCAATTTTGTTAGAGAAGGCCAGCTACCTTTGGCTGAATACTTAATGTACCTTGCAGCTGTGTACCATTATGATTTGTACAAAACACACTTTTTGGCACATGTGAAAACAAAACTGGCCGGCGCCAAAAGAAGTTTTTGGCACCCGGGTTTTGGAATACAAGACAAATAGTGACAGAACTAAAAGGGCACAGCAGGACACGATGCAGTAAGTTGATTTGTGGACAGAGAATCACGACTTCTAAAAGGCAAAATGCTCATTTCCTCTTGTTGTAATTAACTAATTCATGCCAAGACAACTGAGTACTGTCACCTTTCATAACATTACTGAATGTTTAATTTACTTCCAGTCTGCTATGATACCCACTGAATGCCTCTCACCAAATTAGGCTTGACTATTCCAAACGTTTGTGTGTCTAACAATGCCACTTTTCTACTTCAAAGTATCAGGTCTTGGTGAGTAAGCACAACTGTGTTTTGTGTGTGCGTGTAATTGTAAATAAGAGTTAACTGGCCGCATCTGTCAGATGAAGAGATGCAGATAAAAGGGTTTTCTTTATTTACATCTCTGCATGTGGCTCTCGGCCATTGTAATTTTGCTCAAGATGAGATCAAGAACCCGTGCTGCAAAATGGACTCCATACTATAACACATATACATTCAAAGCAGAAAGATACAGCAAAAGGACAATAGAGACTGAAGGCACACCTGCCCCCAAAATACATGTCAGTTAGTTATAATTAAAACAATAAAAACAAACTATTTGGATGTGGTCGTTTTTTTTCATTGCACTGGACAGGTTTTGGATCTAGAACCAGTATAAACTGATACTCAAAATCAAGTGACTTGGACTCAAACTCACATGCAAAAACAATGTGATTGTATTATATATTATTGTTGTCACAATTTTATATATATATATATATATATATATATATATATATATATATACATACATACATACAAACAAATATATGAATTTCCACAGTAAGTAGAGGATACTTGTTACACATAACATATATATAACTTTTGACGAACAAAATGAAAAAGTAAAAAGAATATTATAAATTCTTGCACCCCAGGCAGAAGTTCTTCATCTTCTGTCACCGATAAAGAACGAGAACGGAACTGTTTACGTTTCTTGCCTGACACACCAGGATTTGATCGGCCATGATTTGGGGAAACATGAATAACCAAACAGCACATTTGAACAATGTTCCCGAAAGGTCTGAATGAATCAGCGCGCTCAGAGAAAATTTCTAGACGCAACCCCAAAGAGAAAACACAGAGTTTGGTGGCTGTAATAATCATGGGGTCAGTTTTTGTAAAACCTATCTACCCTGAAAACAAACAGAAAAATACAAAAACAAAGTTATGGTCACAAATAAAAATGCCATGACAAAGTAATGCCACAATCATTTCCTGAACCCAGGGAAGCAAGACAACATTGGACCATTTAATGTACTAGTTGCAAAAATACATACATTATGTGTATAAACAGTCAAAACAAGGCTACTGTCAAAGGTCACAATCGCATAGACTGGCAGGTTCTCACCAAAAGCAGCCAAAATACAAGCGAGAAGGTCATACATAAAATGAGACCAAATTTAAGAAACTACACCAGTGACCAACGGTAAACCAGAGAATCTTCCCGCAAATTTGATTTGCAATGGTGTGTTGTTGCTCCCCGCAACGCACAGTACATCCCTAACGTAATTAGTCTTTGGTGTAAACTGTAATTTGCTCTGGATACCACAGAGGCCGTTAACCTCCTGAAGCGCTACCCTCTTTTGGTAGGGTGCGACAGCATACGTGAACATGTCGGCAAATGAAAGCTGCATTTTTATGTTCCTTCTATTTCTTTAGTGAGACGAATGTGTAAGTGCAGTACAGTGGTTGCATGGCTATGTCATTTCCATCTGGGCTCTGATCTCGCCTGCCCTCCCTGCCTTGCTCCACTCGCTCCGGCTTCTCCTCCATGTGACGGGTCCGCCACTAAAAGACAGGAACTATTCTTGTCAGCCAGGCAGACAAACTAACAACCTTTCGGTATCAGGACAGCGAGCACACTCGGAGGCTCTCATCATCAGAATATTCGAAAAAAAGAAAGAAAATGGACTGAAGCAGGCGGGGAGGGTTACATCAAGTGGTTTGACATAAAACCTGCATCCCTAACAGTCACTTTAGACAAGGGAGCTGAGGTGACCTTCTCAGATTTCATCCTCAGATGTTTTTTTTTCTCCCTCCTCACTCACGCAGGCTCTCTCCTTCCCAGAACATGTGAGTAATTAGAGCACTTCCCGCACACACCCGAGCCTTTTTTTTTCTTTTTTGCATTTCTGCCTCTGTGTATGTATGTGTGCAGGAAGTGCTTCATTATAACGTTGCTGTCATCACTTTGGAGTGTCTGTATAAAATGCTCAGAAGGGAAGGAGGGAGGGGTTGTGGTCATCATGCATAGGTCCCATCAGGGATGGGAAACCATTTGAATCCTGGTGACGTCTTCCAAGGGAAGCATACTTAATTTGGGGGGGAGAAGCCATTATAAAACATCCATCCCTCTCTTCTCATCGCAGTTGTGGGTGAAAGGGCGCCTATCCAAGCTGACTTTGGGGCGTGAGGCAGCATGCACTTTGGACATTGACACCATCCAATCACGAGGAACATATGGCCTAATAAATATTCACACTCATAATCACAACTATGGACAGTTTAGACTCGTCATTGAACCAAATAAGTTTAGGGGATGTGCAAAGAAGCAGGAGATATTAGAGGAACCACAGTACTGCATGAGATACATACCAAGCATCAGAAAAAAATTGCTACTTTCAAAAAAAGGCACACAAGGGCATTCACAGATCGCTCAGGTTCTATATGTAATTGCGTGATGGTGCTTCACTCACCTGACTTCTGTGCAAGCAGCGTGGGTTCAATTACCACTCAGAAGGGTGTGATTCTAAGTGTGAATGAATGTCTGTCTGCATCAATCTGCTCTTCGAGTGCTAGGCACAAGTACCATAAGATGGAACAAGCTCCCAGAGCCTGCAACCCTGAACGGGATCAGCAATATACAAAATAGATGGATGGATGGAATTGCGTGGGTCAGTTCTGATGCTTTCTAGGACCACGAGCCATAGGTTACACACCAACATAATTAGAGCATAAGTGTTCAGGAAAGCCTAATGTCTCACACGGCGCCAAATGGGAATTATTCACATCTTAATAGCATTGATCCTGAAGGATTATTGCTCAATATGTCTCCTGATTTGCATGTGTTGGTATAATTCCTGTGACCTGCCTATGGGGCTACACCTAAACTCAGTGTCATTTATACCTGACCGCATCACTTCCTTGTGTCACATTGTGCTTGCATTTATTTATAATAACCTCCAAGCAGATCATTTTGAGCTAAAAGCCGAAAAGTTGCAATTATTTCACGGACATCAGCGCTGTCATTGTTGCCTTTAAAAGCTGCAATTCGCGCCGTCACAAACTGATGCAAAACGCGCCTCGTGATTTAAAAAAAAAAAAAAGCACCAAAGCCGTCCAAAGTTCCACAAATAAGAAGCGGGGACAAAAGAACAGGTCGCTCATGCACACAACGCCCACCGCGAAGCACTTTGTCCGTGCCACCTTATCCTTTCCTCTCTCGCTGGGAATGCACGCGAAGCTTACCGTCGAAGACCTTGAAAGGACGACGGCCACGACATGCGCGATTTCTTCAGTCCGGGTCGGTGTCCCGTGTCCACGGCGTACGTCCGGTCCATGTTGAGTGGGCTGAGGTACCGTTCGGTGTCGGAGAAGCCTCGCTGTCTGACGCGCTGGTGGCTCTTGCGCACGAGCAGAGCGTGGTGGAGCGGCGAGAGCGCAGCCTGGTTCTGCTGCCTCCACAGATGTTTGGGCGCCTTTGCACTCACGCCCGCGGCTCCGACGCCGCCGCCGGCCACCGACGGTTGCGTCCCCACTTTCCCTTGCTCCATTTCACCCTTAGCGTTCCGATTTTTTTTCCTGCAAACGCTACTTAAGTTGCATTCAAATGCAAATGCCTGGCCCAATTATTCGTTTAGGCGAACTTTCAACTCAACTCCATAAACTTCCTTCTTTGGCCTACAGTACATCTCTGTGGTCTCGGGAGGGGTCCAAAGTTGCGTTTCGCCCCCCAAGTGTCCCGGAAGTCAACATTCACGCCCACTCCAGCAAAGGTGTCACATGCTCAGTCCGGGACTAATCCTGCATTTGCACAATTTAAAATGTGCAAAAATAATTAACTTCAAGTCAAAAAGCTCGACTCCATCCCCTCCTCCTCGAGGGCTCCTGTGCAGGAGCCACATCCGGCGGCAAATATAGGCAGGCAAGCAGGATTGTACATTAAACATGAGAGACCCACCCAGAGCACCTCCCCTGCCGTCCTGCGAGAGTGAGAAGGCAAAGGGTTGCAGTGGGCACACGGCCACTTGGCCCAATCATTTCACCACACTCAGAGCTGCTGCAAAAGAGCAAGTTGTATCATTGCTATATTTTCGAATAAACATGACGGTTTAAAAAAATGCACGTAGAAATAAAAAGAAAAAAGACAGCATCTTAATACTACGGGAACGGGCAAAGTAGGTTATTCACAAGTTTAAGAATACAGTACAAAGTAGGACACAGATTTGGTTGAGCTCACCAAAATTTGGATTTTGATTTTCAGTTTAACATTGAGCAGTCACATCAAGCATATAAGTGGAAAATGCGTATTTTTCACATGAAAGGACACTCTTTTGTCAAAATATAAAATACTTCAAAGTCAAAACGATAAAGAAAAAATGCTAGAGAATTTGAGTACATTTAAAAGGAAGTTGAATCAAAACTGTTCTTTCCAATATAATGTTCTACTTACCTCTACTAGTCTACAAAAGGCATTCTGATTAATTTTGTGTCTTTGGAACATGAATTAAGCAGCAAAATCAACCTAATGAATTCATATCAGGAGGTGGGCATTTTCAACTTGCTGTCAGTTGAAAATGGCATTACAGTTTATCAGAACTCAGATAAAGACCAATCATGGCACATCTGTTTTTAAGTCTGGTCATGTGATGTCTGCAAGCTGCCATGCACATCTTTTTTGTTTTTTTGTTTTTGGTGATGATCAAGGCCAGCCGCCAATTTTCATGAAATTGGGAGTACATAAGACAAAAAAAGGATTGTATTTAAAAAAAAAAAAAACCCATAAATAAACAGTTATAGTCAAAATCAGGACACTGCAGTTCTGCATGTCAAAACAGTTGAATCAGATAACTCAATTTGTGTCAAAATGGGACCAATCTACTCATTGGTCCAATGTGACACAATTAACTGGGTTAAACTGAAGATCAAGTTGTACAAATCATTTGTACATAATTCATTTGTTTTATATGTAAAGGTATACTTAAGAAATTAAGCCATTTTCATCGGTAAAAAGTTGATAAAAAGTAGTAAGCTTAGTATGTGAATATCACAAACCCAGAAAAGAGGTGAGTTGTTATTGCTCTTACCTTAGCCTTGAGCACATGTGAAGTCAGTTTCAGTTGACAGCAAGTACCAAAATCTGTTTGTTTTTCTATTACTCAAGTATGACTTGTACGGGAAAAATCTTTTCTTCTACAATGACAGATTCCAATTCATATGTATTATTGAAATGTATAAAAATTGTTAAAAACATAAATATGCTTTATTATAGAAGTGCATTTATACATGTGTATATGTATATATATGTATATGTATATAGCTATATATTTTCCCACATATACATATATATACATATACATATATATACATATATACATATATATATATATATATATATATATATATATATATATATATATATATATATATATATATATATATATATATATATATATATATATATATATAAAACATAAAGGTTATATTTTATCTACTATGTTATTTTTGAGATGTCTTTGTTCCTACAGTTATTCGGAAGGATTGCGACACAAGTGTTTCCGATAGAATAAAATGTCAACTGCGGTCAAGACAATTCACCTGCAATTTTTTCAGCAATTTGGTAGACCCATGCAGGCAGGAGGGCACACTTTCTCCTTTGTGTGATGGAATGGCAAGAACTGGTTTGCCATCCACTGGCTAAAGGCCCCCTCATTCCCTTGAAATGTGCTAGCAGAGTGGAGCAGGTACAGCAGTCTACAAAAATAGACAAACTGCAGGATAGTTACCATAATGTCAGATGGGAGAGTGACCAGAAATGCGCAATTCGGTCTACCAAATTCCCAAAGATGAAAAACTATACCTGCGTCTGCATGAAATCCAAGATGTGCCTGAAGCACGTGTGCACCCATGTAACATATTAGAGCTCTGTGTGTGTGTTTATCCTCCGCAAAGATCCTGTGGTACATACACTTTCCTCCAGACACTAACAGCATAGGGAATGTAATTGCCACTCTTTTAAGAGCCGAGGTGTAATCTACCTCACCAACAAAGTGACAGAAAACAATGGCGGCCGGCAAGTGTGATGGTGCGACACACACAGCTTTAGAAGCAGTCGCACGGTCTTGTGTGACATATGTGTGTGCTCTTGTGAGGCCCCGCACAGCGAACACACATTTCATTTCATTTAAGTCAGTGTCCGAGTTTAAACAAGGTCATTGGCAGGCGAGTGTCCCAGCATAACCTTCAAACATAACAACAGATGGGCAACCTATTTTTAAATTGGGAAAACCTTACGTTCAATGTTCCCTGTCCGTATTGCGTGCCGCTCTTCGATTCAATCATTGATAATGATAATAAAATAGAACTTTGTTTGAACTAACTTTGTTAGTTTAAAATGTTATGCAAGTGTGGCACACTAGGTGTATGCAAAATCAAATGAAGTCAGATGTTCAAATGGAGCAACTTACATTTTAATTAAAAATAACAACCTTTTTACTCCAATTCTGTAGATGGCAGTCATGCACATTACAGAACATCTCTCGTCTCCCCCAACTTCAATGATGATATGGTGGATCACAGCTCCAATTGGTCAGACATGCTAATGGATGTGATGACAATAAAAATAATAATGAATCTATCACTTTTGTCAAGATCTGTATCAAACTATTATCAACGCTTTCCTCTCTCCAGTTTTCTTCACATGTCTAGCCTGTGGACTAGGGGGGCAATATGAGACATATGTTTGGTGCAAAGAGTACCATTGAGCACCAAATGGACTTTACACCTATAATGAAGTATTGCGATGGCAATATCGTGCTTTGAGGCCACAAAAGTGTTCTGATTAGTCCACAAATCAGTTGAAAAAAGTCAAGAATAGCCTATTGGAACTTTTGAATTAGAACTCCTCCCACCTGTGGTCCCTTCTGAAGGTTTCTGATTTTCCTCAAATTTGGGTTTTTCAGTTTGTCCTTTCTTATTTCTGGGAGCTTTCAGCAGGGGACACTGTTGTGTACCTATAACGAGAAATGTATGACTTTTTTTTCCAAAAGAAGTCTCGATGTAACCTGTTTTCACATGTGAAGCCCTTTGAGACTTTGGTGATTCAGGGCTATAGAAATTGGATTTGATTTGATTTGGAATGTTATTTGTGGGTCCCATTTTACTCCAAGCTGTAAAGTGATTCAAATTGCACTAAGCAGAGCTCAAACCTCTGCCAAGACTTAAGAGTCACAGAGACCTTGTATAGCTAACCCGATTGATGGGAAAATCAAGATCTTCCAAGCATTATTGCTGCCCATCAATGCTCCCGATAGTGGCAATTAGCATCACAGAGTGGGTGCCAGCTGCCACACATCTGCTGGATTACAGCCCAACTAGGCCCCAATGCTGGCAAAAAATTAAATGCATACAAATAAATACATACATACTTGACACAGCTCAAACTGCACCTGCATCCAGAATTGGAACTAAACAGAATACATTCTTCTTGGGGCCATGCACCTCCCCTCCTGAAGGTTTCAGGGAAATCAGTTGATGACCACCGCAATGACAACAAAACTGATGATAGGCGTTGAAGAACTCATCCATCTGAGGTGGCTTCCACCCTATAACTGAACCTGTCTTTACCTTCAATCGCATGCATTGATTACATTTAGCACAAGAGCACTGCTTTAACAGTTAAGCCTGCTAATTAGCGCAGTGAGTGCTCGAAACAATCGCCATTGACATTTTTGCTTCGACACATGACCATCTGGCGGTTTCGGTTCCGGTGCTCTCTCAACCTTCTTCTTACAGGGACAATGTGTAAGATTTAGACCGCTTTTCATTATGGATAGCAGGAGGTGCCGCATTTATCATCGTACGTAGCTGTAACAGACATGGCAGCATCCGGAGGAGAGCCACCCCCCATGTAATATAATTTCATGACAACTAGACCTACAATTATATTTAAAACATATCATTGGTCGTTAAGAACACATTTATTTGTAAGTTTTTTAAATTTCTAATATTTATTCCTTTTTAATGAAAAATGGTCTAAATCTTTCACATTGTTCCTTTAATGCTGTTTCAAAGCAATTAATACATTTACAAATGCTCCAACACACAGTTCCTCGTCGTCATATTGTTTATCAGAAACAGACACCTCACTGGTAAACGCCTACATGTACACCCACAATCTCACATGTGTGTTTTGCGGCACAGGCAGCTTTTAATCACGAGCCTGTAATGAAAACGCACGCCAACATCTGGACTTGTGTCTTAATATTGCGCACCGTGTCATCAAAATGCATATTCTTTTGCGTCACAAACCCAAAAGTCAAAGTTGAGTCTATTAAAGTGTGGCACCTTGGTATAGCTCTCCACACTGTGCATTGAATTATAAATGTATCAAGCCTGAAGCAAGGCAAAGAAGCATTGCCTTTGTTAACATTCTCTGCATAACCCATTTTCCCATCGCATGGAAATTTTGCATTCCCGCATTTGATTCAAAATATATGAGAGTGCTTGAGGGATGTCACACTAACTGGCCTGCAGCATAAGCCTTTTGACACCCACAGGACAAGTTCCAATAATAAAATATGTTTTTATTATTAAAGCTGTTTATCAACAGAAATAAAATGGGAAATTTTACTCTTAGACTGAATTCAAAATACTCATTTGTTATCTTCAGGATCTTGTCCTTTGTGTTATTAGTTGGCTTCTAAATGCTATTCTGTACTTAAACTATTCATGCTAGAATTTTGCCTTTTTACATCGACTTCTATGTTATGTATATGTACTGTATTATGGTGGGATCCTTGGATCATTTCATTCAATCGAATCGATCGGAACTGGACTGTTCTGGTTGCCTTGAAAGATGTTTTGCTATCTCCACCAATGGCCGTCATTTTGTGGCCTCCTTGAAGGCAGGTCAATAATTTTCATTTTGCATCCAAGAGAGACGTACCAATGGGACATTTTGGTAGGTCTCCACACAAAGATGAAAGCTTGAGCTGTCCTATCAAGAGATGATATGATCCATCCATCAGCATCCCGAGACATAAATTCTAGTTTGTTCTTTATGCTACATTCACGCTGCAGCTTGAAGTGACCCAATTCTGATTTTTTTTTTGCCCTTATGCGACCTGTATCTTTTAATGGTAGTGTGAACGACACATCCAATTTTTCAAATGCATCCCAGGCCACTTGGGTATGTGGTCATGAATTTGATCCATATCTGATATTTTTTCCTCAGTCTGTCTGTCTGTCTGTCTGTCTGTCTGTCTGTCTCTCTCTCTCTCTCTCTCTCTCTCTCTCTCTGTCTGTCTGTCTGTCTGTCAGCCTGCCTGCCCGCCTGCCTGCCTGCCCCCCGTTCTTTCTCTGTGGTCTCTGGTAAGTAATCTTATACTGTAAACACAATGATGGGCTAACAAGCAAGCAAATTGCAATTTAGCGAATAACAAGCAAGTTGTGTCCCTTCAAGAAAAGTTAAAAGCAAGGCAAAGTTTGTTTTTCAATGAATCCTGTCCTGTTATAAACTAGCAGCAAGGAATAACCCAATTCATGGCCAACTAGTTGAAAATAATACAGTCTTTCATTTTCAAACAGAAATAAGAACATTCAACTAGTCATTTTGGTTCTCTTCATCTTACATCATTTCCAAAATGACTGATGACAAAATGTTTCAGCCAAAACTAAAAGTAGCAGATTTTTTGATTGGTGACGCATTGTAAAAAAAAAAAAAAAAAAAAAAAATGTCAGAAAGGCATACAAAATCTCATTACTGTATAAATGAACTGCAAATCATTGTACAGTGTATTGTATTAAAGGTGCATGATCATGTAATCCACACAGCACTCTGGAATTTCCTACTTTTTTTGTGTTACCTCTAGATATCAATCAGCCTTCTTTGCCTCAGAATTCCATTAGCAGTGCTTTATTATCCTTTCTCTATAATGAAAGCCCCTGTAGCAAGTGAGCCTGATTAGTAAGCGGGAGCTCGCGTTCTTGTTATTTATCCACTCACTGCAGGTACCAGATTCTTGGCAAGGAGGAAAAACAACTCAAGAAAAGGCAGAAAAATGTGTCTTTCAATATGTGGCCTATGTGCAATGGTTTGTATTGAATAGTGAATCAACAAAGAAAGAGAAGAACTTGGACTCTATATTGGTGGAAAGCTAAAGCACAATTTTTGTGCTTGTGAAACTCTCATTTAGCATGTTGGGAGAATAGGTAAATGTCTCTGTGCCATGCCAGTCGGTGCGAGGCCATTTTCTTTGACATGACAATTTGGTGGCTGAAAGTAAACTGATAGCTACACCTGCTGGAACTGGGTTAAAGCTTTGGCACAGATGGTGTAATGCAATTTTAGTGCAGGCTGACAGATACTGAGCCAGCAGTTAATGTCATTGTTTTTCATTCATAAATATAACAATATGGATCACTCCCTCATGACTCATTGTCATGCACAAAAACCAACAATCAGGGTGGAAAGGAGTGTCCAAATGTCCACATGGGAAATTTAAAGGCAGGGTTCCCTTCAATTGCTGTGGAACAAGTCAGAATTGTACACACCCACAACGGGACGAACTCTTGTCAAGATACAGTATCAAACATAGCGTAGCCTACACTTATTGTACTTAAACTAAACCATGCATCAGACTTTATGTACTTGGCGCACCTCCTCTGACAGATGACTTTCACCATGGAATTCGTCCATTCAAACTACTTGAGCTTGCTACTCAATGAAAACACCGTGTTTTTATACGCAATGCTGTATGAAAGGTTTATTTGTCTTTCAAGAATCACAATTGCCAAACATACTCTGGTGCATTCACTTATCTAAAAGGGATGTCATTCTTCACTCACTCATCACAAGGTCGTGTTCTTCAAGTGGAGACAGATTAATGCGCTTAGAGTGACGTACCGCTTAAGGACCTTTGCCACTCGGGAGGTTCATTTTAAAAAAAAAACGCTTCTACGTCAGAGTTCGTCAGGACTCCTTCAAAGTTGCTTAATGTTTGCTAGGCTTTCGTCATGTTTTTTTGTTTTTTTTCACGCTGCGTAATCGTTTTAAACTTTTGAATTTCACTGCAACAACAAAAGTACAGACCAAACAAATGGGACCTCGAACAACACCACTTTCATTGAAGACACTTCCAACTGTTTGCTGTTCAATAGTAAAGGGGCTTAGAAATTTAGTCTTTATTTAATTTATTTATTTATTTGAAAATATGGAGGCGTCCACTGTAATTATCTCTACTGTGTAGTGTGAAAATAGACTATCAAATCCCCTCTGGTATATGCTGTATGCACTGCCGAATATGAAAGAAGAGTTGCTTTACATTCCATTTGGCAAAAGGACTGTTATTAGCTGGTGAAAGGCATGTTTTTAGACAAGTGACAGATTCATATAATAAGCATGATGACTCACGCCGGCTGGCAGTTAGTCATTTTGAAGAGATTTGCAAGTTATGAGTCCACTATACTTCCAGGATAAATGACTGAATCAAACCCTTGAATAAATTAAGAACCTCAGTATGGAGAGACTTGTAGTGTTCCTCCAATGAACATCTAAATCCTCATCATCATCTACAACCTGTATGAAGTTGCTTGAAGTTCAAGAAACTTCAACCGTTTTTTTTGTCTCTCTCACCGTGTGGCTGCCATGCCCCCTTCATGACATTGTTCTAAAGCCAACCTGCCACGTAACAATAAATAAAAAAGCTAACATAAACTTGGCCTGTGAAAACTTAATGAAAACGTAAATAAGGGTCTAAGGGTCAAACCCTAACCCTAACCCTGCACTAGAGGTTCTAACTGTTACTAAATGTTCCATGAAAAGGTCTTCCTACCTACTGGCATCGGCGGAGGTGATGGCAATGAGGGGCGGTATGCGAAGTGGCAAAGAGTTGGGCCGTGGCGGAACGGCGACTGTATCGGCTTCCGGTTTGCGGTCAAAGTACATCTGCTCGGCCTGTCTGAAGGCCAGAGGGGGCAGTTGCACTGTGCGGCACGACAGCCTCCGTACCAAGAAGGGCTCCGTGCAGGTGACAGGACCCACCTCTGGGGTGTCCGTCGAATCATCAGACACCTAAGGAACCAGAGAAGAACATGACAGAATAAACAAATTGTGAGGACAAATACAATGAGGAAACAAGACTAATTTCTAAGAAAAAAAAAAAAAAAAACGTGCCACTTCTTGTTGACCCAAAGGCATGTTTATGTAACACGTGTGTCATACTATGATCAAAACAGTTGTTCCTTCTGTCAGCTGCTAATGAGAAGAGGTATCGCGTCACAGAAATAACCAGTACCACAGATATAACCAGTACCACTTGAAATAATCCATAACATCAAAGCCCAGGGAATGTTGGCTGAATACAAGAACGAGCCCATCAGAGATGTGGCATTATATAATCAATGGCTTTTTTTCCTGCCGGTTGTTCAAGATAACTGTCAATGCACATCAAAGAAATAAGCAGAACGGCTCGAAATAATCCAGCACAGCAATTTACACTCCACACTCTTTGATGCATGAAGTTAAATTACATTTTAGCTAGTTGCTTTCATACCTCAAAAAATGAAATCATGAATAATCATAATGAAGCATAAAAAAAGTACAGATGGCCGCTCGCTGTTTCCTGTATTGCACTCTGTATTGGGGTTAGGGACGTCACATAGTGATGTTCAGGTACACTACTGCTGCTACCTTGTTATGCCGCTCCATGTACTGTATACCTTGATCTGATGTGCTGTACCGTCTCTGGGGCTTCTTTGCACAGCCTAACATGTGATCCTGTCTGATACGATAGACCCCGACCTCTATTGATCTTGTGTTTAGGGCCTGTTTTTGTGCTGTCGTGATGAGGGGGTATGTGCTGTCTTTCAGTCCGGCCTTTTCCAGCCACTGCTATGTTTTGTTTATATTTTTTTCTGACACATATGTAAATTAATATTGGCTGATATTTTAGGGGGGAACCCACGGTTCACCGGAATTAAAATACCAATAACGACAGGAGTCAACGTTACCTTTAATCACAGGGTCAGGATGGTACAAGATAAAACGTTGACTGGCGCAGATGGGAGCGGGATTATGCAGTAGTTGAAAACAAACTCAGACAGATGTTTGTTTTGTTATATGTGACCTCCATATTGGGAGCAGTAGCAGAGTGGATATCAGTCTGAACGAGAGCCTGATAGGATGGGAGTTATTTTCAGGTGGAAGGGGGGTCAGCGACCCTCGGATAAAGAGGATAAAGAGAAGATGGATGAATCCATTGATGGATGGATGGATGGATGGATGGATGGATGGATGAATGGATGGATGGGGTGAGGCAGGGTTTTTTAAAACTATGGTGCGACATGCAATGAAATGGGATTTTCTTTTGTGGGTTTTGGATGGCATGTTAGTGAAAATCCAATCCCCTATATCTGGTCAGTGTATTCAAGTTCTGCAGTAGCAATAGTCTTGTGACTAGACTATTTCTAGGGCTGAATCAGACTAGACTACTGCTCAACTAGACTAGACTCTAGTTAATATCCATAACATGTTCAAAGATACAGAGTCAAGTAGGACAGGTTTCATATGTGTTACAGGGTGTAAAAGGGTGTTACTGAGGAAAAATTATGCATACATTGTGCAGTTTGTGCGGTCATTCTTTCAGGATAGCATGAGGGTGGAAGTTTAGACTTTTTGTTCTGGCTATGATGCTCCAGTAGCATTTTCCAGGTGGGAAGAAATGTGAACAGTGCGCATTATAAATGTGTCCTGCCCAGTCACCAATATTGCATATTTGCGTCCTTTTTATGGAACAACTGTGAAACACATTTTGAGATGCACTGGTATGAAGTCTCCTCAATAGATGTGTTGTGCCACTTTAATGACATACTGGCTGGAGAGGTTTCTTGTTCTGTTTTTTTTTTTTTTTTTTCTTCAGCTTCCTTCATAAGCCTACCTATGAGCCTCTCCTGATGATGTGGTGTGGGTTTTGTGGGTACGTAGGGTCATCGCTCATGAGGGTACCACAGAGTTTGAGGGTTTTCACCTTCTCCACCTGAGTCCCTCTAATGACAGGTGGTGCAAGCTGCAATTTTTTCTGCCTTGCGTCAACAATAATCGCTTTATACTTTCCAGCATTTAAAGACTGAAAATGTTCACACCATCCAGACACCATCTGAGACACCTCATTCCTCTTGGCTGTCTCCTCTCTACCAGTGATGAAATGCTTTGTACTGGTTAAGGGGTACTTGGCTGAAAAATATATTTGACTAGGGGTACAGCAATGAAAAAAAGGTTCAGAACCACTGATATAGTGCACAGGTTTCCAAACTTTTTACAGTGATGTTCCCTATGTACCCCCCTCTCCCTATCTAAGTCATCTATCTAAACCATTGCGAAGCATTTTTTGGACAGAAATGTTTAAAAAGACTTAGAGTGTTGTGCCATTCATATTTGATTTATTAAACTTTAGAACTGCATTTGTAGAGGTCTCTCTAGGCATATTTAACTCTGCAAATGCAGAAAAAAGACATCATTCATCATTCATTTAATTTCTGGCCTTTGCCAAAATCTGTCTCGTTCTCCCTCTCTCTCTGTTTCTTCTGAAGTCTATTACCATTTTCATGGTCTTCTTCAGAGTTGTGTGATTGTTATCTTTACAACAGACCAGCAGATGTTCTTCCACCTCTCTTTACTCAAATTTTAGCTTGTGATGCAGCCGATCACTGCTGTGTCATCTACAAAATTCTTCATATGACAGTCTGTGAAATTTGCAGAACTTGAAAAAATACATACAGTACAAAGAAAAAGCAGAGGAAGTTGAAAAGCATGAATGCTTCTGAAACTGGATGAATACCAGTAATGTGGACAGGAGACAGTGGTGAAGGTGATGGAGGAGGAGACAGTGCTGGGGATCATGACAGTCTATGGTTTGTTGGTCACAAAGTCCAGGACCCAGTTTCCCCATGACTCAGCAGTTTTGCATGATGGTGTTGAAGGTGGAGGTCATGAGTGAAGAGCGTGTATAGGTGAGAGCTGAGCACACAGTTAAAGGAGGTTAAAAATTTCACCTGGTCGCACTTGTGTAAGTGTATGTGTATTTCAATACACCACAGTCTCCCTGGGGGTTTGGAACTTGGCCTTTTTTTCCACTGCTGTTTTCAATCTCTACCTGCGTGCCTACCTGTTTTGTAGAAAGTATTGCCTTGTTACAAGCTTTTGTGCTCAAAATATTCTCCAATTGTGACACAAATCTAATGTAAAATCGGTGCCTCTGCCAACGGGTTTTTCTTCCTAATTTCTATCTATAAAACATTTTACCGAAAGCATTTTGTATTGCTATTTGATCATGTGTCGATTGTGATAACGAATTATCGCCGAGATCTAATAACACGCAAAAAAATCCTAAGTGCACATCTTTTTAAAGCATACCTATGCACTCCGGGGTGTACAGAATCTTGGAAAAGTTGTAATTCACCTCTATATATCTGTATATTTTCTTACACAGTATTTGTAGCGCATGCATCACGTGATCGTAAATCACAGAATCAAAGTAATGCGAGAAGATCGAACCTTGCGAGAGCGGGCGAACAGTTTGCGAATGGTGACAGCAGCAAAGTACAACATTAAAAAAAAAATAATAATAATGGAGGCATTCAAAAAAAGTAAACATGATACAATTTGGGCGTTTCCGGTTCCTATTCCGGATCCTTGGTTGCATACTGGGATCAAACAGTTGTCAATTACAACACTTGTTTGAAAATGATTTTCCACCAGTGCAAATTAAATTTGAAAGCCTACAACTTGGCAGGTATGTTAGTAGCGTAAATACGGTGTAAAAATGAAATGATAATTGAAACCACTGGTAGATGGAGCATGACCGAGGCTGACTGGCCAAGCAATCAGTGTTTGTCCTTTGCAAAACATAGATTTAATTCAATGAATTTTGCTTAACTGAGCCACCCTACAAAAAAAAGAAAAAAATAAAGAAACAAATGTTTTACTCCCCTTAGGAGCATAACCCATGACCCGCAACATGACTCAGTTACGCAAAGCTGCTCCTGCTGCTGCCGCTGCTATTTTTAATATGCGCTTGTGTTGCTTCTAGTCGGGCTAACCTCAGTGTGACTGCCTTTTTTGCAAATGAGTGCCTGATTTCCTTTGGGGTCACACCTAAATACAAAGGTGACTCATAAGGAGCACGTTAAACTGACCAATGTAGCAGAAAGCGAACAGATGATTGAAATAATCCCATCCAATGAACGTGGCTTCTATGTTAAGAAACTCAAATAGACTCACTCAATTATAGTCAATCAAAATGACTCATTTCTTTCAGTCACGCCTGTGATGGACTGAAGTCCAGAATGAGTTGCTTTCTTTCATTTTCCCCACTTATTGAACACACAATAAACCCAAGGCTCCAATGGCTGAAAGTGGACTAGATGGAGTTCCATTTAACGTCTTCTATTGTTTGGATTTCCTTCGCTAAAGCGTCCTGAGGGTGGGTGGAAAGGTAATCAGTTATTTGCCTATTGCGCGCTCGCAGGAGTATCCTTGATTCAGCGCACACTTGAATACACAGGTACAAATGCTCAGGCTGGAACAGCATGATAAATTGAGGCTGATATGGTGTCCATTTATCTTACTGCACAGCGCACAGAGTTTTCATTTGCTGTGCATGAATAACAAAGCTTGCCCGGTTAAGTAAGGTTCAGACGTCAGCAAGGTCCAGGCGTTCCACGCTGCTCTTTTCCAGGTGATAGTTCCACACCATGTGTACAAGCAGTGCCTCCCCTCACTAAAAATAGACACATAAAATCCACGGCTTCAGATAGTCCCATTTAAACACTCTGGTTTACTACAAAAAGGTCAAGGTTGGTTTAGCCTGAGACAATTTATTTGCTGTCAGCCCCTATTCACATCTTATCTTCTGCAAGGTCCACAACGTTCAGCAGAGCGCACCTCTGCTGGAGCGACAATATCTGAGTTAGCATGTGGACTAGACCTGTTTTTCAATTCATGCAGCCGCACTTTAGACTGATTCAATTGCATCTGCTTAAAATTTAAGGCACTGATTAGTGCCCCTTAAGGAAGTGCCTGTGTAATTGTCATTGAACAAAGACTACAAGCTTGTAAACAACTCCAGAAGAGATTAGTGTAGAAGCGGATTTAGCAGCATTACTCTTACAACCGTCTTCATAAATATGATATGAATTAAGCCTGTTTTTTTGTTTTTTTTCTGGCATGCTTAGGAATCAGGTGAATCTCACTTGATGGGGGGTAGGAAGAATGATTGGCAAATGATTGGCAGCTCCAGAGGAGTTATACAACAACCTGGGGAATTTCTGTCAGCAAAGCGCAATTTTCGAACCCCCAACGTAGCTTAACAACAACACCTGACAGGAGGGTACGCCCTGCCAGCAGACCTCGATATCTCACTGCACTAGATCATCCACATGCAACACCATCAATCTCATCGTTTTTTTTACAGCTTAAACTGTCAAGAGTTTCAGAAAGCAGATAATTTATCACAAGTGAATTTAGGGTGCCGTCTGTCAATCACAGGGCACGCAAAGACTACTATATTTTATAGAACTATTTACACTGTCTCTTAGTGAATCTTCTATCCTGGAAGTCAGCCAACTAAATATCTAAAATAACCACACTACACAACACAAGCCAAATGAAGAGCACAGCTGTCTAACATTCTCAAGGCCTTCAGACTGAAGTTTGTAGGTCCTGTGCAATTGAAACAACATGATAGCATTGGTGACATATCGGGGAGGCGGTGCAGCCGGGCGGCAGGCAAGGCGGTGGGACACCCTCGGCACCCGCCCACGCCACCTCACCTCCAACGCCCCCGGCGACCCCGAGAGTGTCATCGAGCGTACCGCCCGGATCAAGGCGTCTGATGGAAGAGTTGTTAGCACGTCCGCCTCATAGTTCAGAGGTCACGAGTTCAATTACAGCTCGCTCTCACCTTCATGTGTGGAATTTGCATGTTCTTGCAGGTTCTCTCCAGGCACTCCCACGTTCCAAATGGCAGTTATAATGGACACTCAGGTATGTCCAAACATAGTCTTCAAGAGCTGCTATCCTGCCTGTTTTGGAGTTTTCTGTCCTCCTAACACGCGATTGGCTGGCAACCAGTTAAGGGTATACTACTGCCCGGACATGGCTGGGTTAGGCACCAGCAAGTCTGCAATCCAAGCGAGGACAACAAGCAATAGAAATGGATGGATGGATGGATGGATGGATGGATGGATGGATGGATGGATGGATGGAGCTGGTTGCAACTTGTTTACCAGGTAAAGGATTTATTTGCCACTTTCATAGTGGCAACAACAAAATAGAAGCTCAAAGTCATTATCCTGCTTAACATGTTTGCTTTCACCAAAAACGTTTTAGTCATACGCTGAAACCAATTCTTGTTCTACTGTTGATTATTAAAGACAGGAAACTTTTGAATGAAAATTTTCTATTCTTTCTTGTGGCCACTTTTTTTTGCTTGTTTTGTCATAGAATACTACAATGGGGGTCTTCAAAGATCAGTTAAAATGCTCTAAAACAACAGGCAATATGGGAAACACTGCTTTGAAAATTGCTGGCACTGAATGAAATCAAATTGGAACTTGTAACGGTTTTTGTGGCCCATGAGATTACTGAGATTGCGATCTTTTACTGAGATCCAAAATGCGGGTTGCCAAACTGGGTGTTCACTCACTTTAACAGCTTGTGTGCGCTGCTGGTAACAGGTAAAAAAAAATGGCTAGAAAACAAACAGTTAATATCAGGGACAAGCTTAAGGCTAAAACAACATTAGGTCAACATTTTGTGTTTTGTGTTCTCCTACAAAAGTGAAGCTATTTCTACCATTTTATCATGGAATTTCACACTAGGAACAGCCCAGCTTGTATCATTTTCCCACAGTTATGGTTTTGCACACAAAGAATCCACATCTCTTTTTATCTATAATTTATATTTGATATAATAATAAACAGTATATAGTTTGCGCATATGGTTTACACTGGGTCACATTTGGGAGAGTGATCTAGGTGCATAATAAAGCCATGGGATACATGGAAGTGTAAATGGAAATATCATTTAAATCGGTGATACAGTTTTTGCCCGGTTTCCAATAATGTTATTTCAATTGAAAGCACAAATTTCTCAGTACTACCTCTAATTTTGCCTGCACTATGCTAGCACCACTGTTCAAGACTTGGATTCTCATTAAGTCGCCATCGAAACCACATCGCTTTGCATATACTCTTCCCGCATCGTACAAAATAATACGTGAGGTAATAGCATGTTTGGCAAAGGCAATCCTTTTTGCCCATTTAGTGCTGTCGACTAACTTCCGCAGCTATTTGCCATCGCAATCAAGTTGGCGGCTGTTTTTACACATGCAAACCTTAGTAAATCAGGTCCCAAATGTCTGAAGAGGCACTTTATAAAAAGCGGGATCAATTAAAGGTTAATTACGCTGCTGTGACTCTTCTACACTCTTCTGCATTTGATGGGCCATTCCATCAGCGGTCAAATTGTGCCGCGAGAAATGTGGAAGGTCACATTTGTTGATCCACTTACTAGCTTCTGCCTTGAATAAACAACTCAAAACTTGAAAAAGCATGATTTTATGCGAAAGAGAAAAACTAATGTGCAGGCCTCTTCTTATTTTATAAGATGAATGGTAGTAATCACAGTGTGCCTCTGTTGTTCTGGGTGTCTTAAATGTGCTGTGCTCAGCAGTGTTAGCTTCCCCAGTGCTCAATGCTGCTGATGTATGTAAGTGGCACAGGTATTTGAGCTCACCCCCAAAGACCAAGCACAAAATTTTCATCTGACCATTTTCTGCAGTGAATGTCCTTATTAGGGTTATGGGTGAGTTGAGGTCTAGACCAGTGGGGGAATTGCAGGTTATGCCCTGGACTCACCGTCAGCCAATTACACGACTAACATTCACACTCACATTCAGACCAATGGACAATTCAGACTTTTGATTTACGTCCCATGCATGATGTGGGAGGAAGCCCACAATTTTATCAATTCAAGTGGTGATAAAGCAATCGTTAGTCTGCAGTATAGCAGTCAAATGTAATTGATTAAAGAACAATTAATCAATTACAGGCGACTTCGTGGAAGAGTGGTTAGCCCGTCCGTCTCACCGTTCAGAGACCCGAGTTCAAATCCGGCTGGCTCTGGCCTTCCTGTGTAGAGTTTCAATTTAAAAAATGTTGCTGCGTACAACATCCATCCGTCTTGTTTAGTACTGCTTAATTGTTGTTGTTTTCAATTGCTAAAAGTACAAAATAATCAATAATCATTGGTAAATGATCTCTCAATGACAAAAATGGTTTAATAATCAATTTAAAAATATTTAATAACTGACTGCCGCTTCTTAATGTGCATGGCACAGTGAACCCAGAGTCTAATATAAAAACCAAGGTTGTCCAGCCAGGTGTTTAAGGATATTGTTTGTACTTTTGTCCTGAACTTGGGCTGGTTAAGCAAGAGAAAGCTCTCTGCCATCCAGGATTTGATGTTTAACATGCTGTTAACACGTTGTTAAAAGAGCATGCGCTGGCCTTGTGTCAACAAAAGACACAGAGATATACCACTGAGTCGTTAGCATGACTGTGGATATTAGCTCTAAAACTCACTTTTTAGCTTTTTAGACTTTTCAGCTATACCAATGTTTGGAAAATCAAATTTGCAAATTGCACACCTGCTTATGACGAACCGGGTCAATTTCCCCCAGAAAGGTTGCTGGCAATTATTTAGTCAAAAACAGCATTAGCTTTGCTGGCTTCATTGCCTTGTTAGCAAGCAATTGTAGACACAAAAAACATTTTGACAAATTTAAAAAATATTACATTTTTATAAAATATATTAAACTGGTTGATTGAGGGCTTTATTGATGAGTCATGAATACGTTCACAATTTAATATAATATAAGATCAAATAAGACCCCCGGGGGACCCCATTTTGAGAACCACTGGTTTAGGTTGATGTTGACATTTTCAATGTATTATCTCTTTTTAGTTGGTTGCACAGTGTTTGGCCATTAACGGTGATTTTATACATCCTCCACCTTCTTTCTGCTGTCCTGCAACTCTTTTTAATTTGTTTACTTCCTCCATTTCCCACAAGGTGTTTGTCTTCTTTACTTTTGCTGACACAACCCAATCAAGTACTGGGAACAAATAAAATTGGAGGAGAGTACTTTTTAAAAGCCATTATGAATTTTGCAGCCATTTTAAAAGTGAGCTTGCGTTTTTTCATAGTTCACACCGAGCGGCGGTCAGAGAAAGTAAAGTTAGCAACATCAATATGCCATACTGATATGAGAATGTTGGTTATTCTGGATTATTGATTCATTGAGGTAGAAAGTCAAAAAATGCAATGTCAAAAGACGGTATGGCTTAAGGGACCTTATTTCATGCTGAAGGTGTAGCAGCCCCACACGCCTGTAGCCTTGACTCTTACCCTATGCGTCACGCCTAAAGAACAATTTCTTTAAGTCCAGAATCATTTGCTGGCTTCACAGGGCCAATGTTTGGAGTATGGCGGCTGCAAGAGAGCAAAACAAATCAATGCAAACAAGCTCCTGTTCTGTCTTTGCACACGCTGGGGAAGCTGAACAGAAACTCAAGAGGAAATCTCTTTCTACCTTTTCATTCAATGAGCTTTAATAATGCACATTCACAATGTACTTTGAACAGATATTCAAGCTCTGGTACAGAATCTATTTGAACTCGACAAATGTTCACTAAAATGCAGTGGAACCACTCAAGTCAAACAACCCTGAGATTGTTGAGAGAACTATGCCAACATTTTAAGTAATAGAATAACATCTAAGTTAAGAAATAGAATAGAATAGTTTTTACATCTTATCGTGGTATACTTTTTAAAATCATGTGCATAGACAGTGAAGCATTATTACTTCAAACATTGAATGGGCATTTAATAAGGGTTAGAAGGTGACCACTATTTGAACAAAGAAAAGATTATTTCCATTTCAATTGTTTCCGAAGGAAAGTCAATCAGAATTTATGTTGTTCCACTCGGCACATTTTTGTCTATATGCTCAATTGTCTATTCAGCCCTCTAGACTACATTTCACCCCTAAAACCAAACATCTGGCATCATTTCATATGGATCTCCATTTGCGATCAGGCTGTATCATGGGTGCTGTTAATGGGTTTTACGCTCTGCTTTGCTTCATGCATAATTAATATATTGATTCATATCAATTAGATGACTGTCAGAAAACAGGACGCCGTTTCTACTTATTTTTTTTAAATGTTGTGATTTGTCTATTTTCTTATGCTATAGCATTGTGATACATTGAGGTGTTTGACACAGTTAAAACATTCACTTCTAAATGCACTGTTGCAAAAAGCATCAACACCTTAAACCCAAAAATGATCATAATATACATTGGGAAACAAATGTCATTTTGTGGCCCAATAACACTGTTAATTCTCACCTAAATGATTTCTTATGTTAACAATACCTCAAAACGTTCTATGTTTGAACACCTAAAAAATATATTCATCTCCCAGTACCACGGCTGTGTACCAGTTCACAAAGTACCCAGCCTCTTATCTACTGGGATAGGCTTGAGCTCACCTGAAACCCTGATAACAATAATGGTTGGGTGAGTAAATGGCATAAAATAAAAACAATAAATTACTGGAAGGACATCAGCATGTGTTGTCATCTACAATTGTTTGCTTTCTTCTAGCGCATGAACCATTTTGCGGTTTATCCCATCCACACCATCTGCTCCAAGAGCTGCAGGCCCTTTCCCTGATTTGCTCTAGCTTTCTGGCTACGAGCTCACCGAAGGCGCTGCAATAAATATGAGAATTTGTCACCAGGGCTCGGAGGCTTGAGGTAACCGGCACACAGTATCTTCAAAATGTCTTCAACAGTGCTATCATCCATTTCTGCGCTATGAATTTCACAATCGACTTGGTGTGAGAATCTGAAATAGGCGCTGAGGACAGTGTTGAAGGAAAGTGATCGGGTATAAAAAAAAAAAAAAAAAGGAGTTAAAAAAGGGAAGGGTGGAAATGAATGAGAAAGATTACAATTGGGGAAGAAGTGCTCAATCACCAGCAGAGAAAAAAGTGAGGTATCATTTCCATTTTTCTGCCAGCAGTCTCGCTGGTGAACAATGTTCTTGAACGAACAGCAAGCTTTTGTCTACAGTTTATTGATAGCTTCTTTTGTGTCCCATTGCCTCCAGGGTGAAGGCTTGTGATTCCATAAAAACGATATGAATCTTCCTCGTTATTCTGTCATTTCCGAACCGCAGCGGTTCAAAGTCACAAGTAGAAGTATTTCTTTATTTTATTTCAAGAGAATAGTCAGGTATTCATTTTTTTCTGATAAAAATTTACATCTAATTCCAACATTTGAAGATGTAAACTCTACTGTATACTTTTTCACATGTGAAAATTGGCATTTTTCAACTTCCACAAATGACTAAAGAAAATAGTAAAAGACAGAGAGAGCTAAAACAAACCTAGGTTGCAATTTTCAATGATTGAGATGGGGGGGTCATAAGAAGGCAGAAAGAAAACAGGGACAGCAGTAAAAAGATTCAAGACTCAAGAGGAATGAACCAAGGAGAATCAAAAACAACGGCAACATACTCAAAGAAGATTCTATACCCACAGTCTCATTTAAGACAATGTTGTCAGCTACAAGAATGATTTGTGGCGAATCTTTCTTTTGCCAGCCTAAATTTCAACAGTTTCTGGCATTTAAAAAAAAAAAAAAAAAAGGTGCATTTCTGGGGTGAGGTGTATTATAGTAGAACTACTCTACAATTAAATCATGTTTGCAGCCAGAAATGTTTAAAAACAGGGGACTTTTCTTGAAAGAAAATCTATGTCTCAGACGTAAACATAAAAACCGTGTTGTGCAATCTACAATCTGCTGAAGTTAAAAACAAAATCATCAACATTGAAAGAAAGAAAGAAAGAAAGAAAGAAAGAAAGAAAGAAAGAAAGAAAGAAATTGCCAAATCACAATAAGCATTCATTTTTAAACATATCAATTTCTTGCATAATGTCTTTCACTTTGCTTCATCCATATTTCGTCTTTATCAATTTTATCCTGTCCTCAATTGTCGCGCTTGGTTTAAGCTTGATGCATCCGCGACCTTTGCGCGGCTCCATGCGTCAAAATGCCGTTATTTCGGCAACCAGTCCAATACAGCTCACGCGGGCCAGATTTTCCGCAGTGCGCATCTTCGGGAATTTCTTTACGAGTGGAAAACATGATGGACGAGCTATTGCTTATGGATGTAAACATCTTTATGATTCATCTGGAAAGGAATACCGTGATTCAAATGCCATAAAAAAACTCCTGGCGAGCACCACGTTGGGGAGAGATGAGGTGTCTGTTTAAAAACGCTTGGAAGAATTTAGATCGTTTGACTCTACTAGGATTCTCTACCTCTGTTATAGAGTGTTGTTTGTATGCTGTAGAGTCCATTTACTGCTGCTTAGAGTATGGGCGAGTATCGTCTGATTGCAGGGGAAAGCCGCGCCGAGTATGAAGTGCTGCAACACGCACGAAAAGCATAAACCAAGTTTGACTCCCACTGCAGGCTTGTTTTCGCTGTAGTGAATTTCAGTGCAAGGCAAATGCATTTTGTATTAGGCAACGGGGGGATTGTTCGTTGTATGGGGAATTAGTAAAGATGGAAAGGCTTCAAAGCACGTTTTTTTTTTTTTTTTCCCACTGGGCGGTATTTTTGCACATCCAGGTTTTGTTGTAGAGGAGTTTTACTATATGTTGTTATTAACAACTTCAATCTATTTTGATATGTCTTTTCGTTTTACTCACTTTAATGCTGATCATTCTTTCAGAATGAATCTAAAAATCAGTTACTTTTATACTTGAGTTAATTTCAGTCTTTTTTTTAGTCTTTTTTTAAATTAAAGTTCAATCAGTATTAATTTTATTTAGATGTTGTTGAAAGTATGTGCGCGCGCACACACACACACACACACACACACACACACACAATGCACATACGGGCTTGTCGCTCGAGTAGAAGGAATGCTTTATCTGCTGCACCCAGGAATTTACAGCCGTGTGTGTTATTGTTTTTAAAGACTTGATCTGCTGTCCCACCAAGCTGGGAATCGCGGAGGGTGTAAAAATGAACTTAGTTCATCTGAGAGGTCAGCTTTTTCACAACACATTCCTCGCATGCACAGCATGGGAGATGGGGAGGTGATTAGTGGCAGTATTTTAAATTCTTCTCTAAAGGCCTGTCGTCAAATTAATTTTATTAGCCGATGTCGTCAAATAGTAGCCATTTCGCTAACAGAGGCGGTGCTGCAATTAGATACCACCGTCGGGTGCATCATCCACAAACAAATGCTTCTCTCTTCCCCACTTAGGACGAATAAATGTCTCACTTTCCCCATCAGGAAAAATACTAATGAGTTCATATACTGCAATCCACACACATAATAAATAGCTGACTAGGGAGTTAATTAAAGCAAGGAGCCTTACAGTATGTTGTAACGAGTGTTGCAATCGTTTGGGATTTTTCATTGTTGTTAGTTTTTGTTATGACTTTTGAATGTTTTTCATTCATTTTAGAACAACTTTTTTTTGTTTTTTTGATACTTAATTTGACTATTGTTTTTTCAGCTAGTATTATATTTGATTTAGGAGGTTTTTTTTCTTAAATATATGGAGTTTGCTGAGTGCACAGTTAAATAAAAAAATGGTTACTAAGTATCGCAATGCAAAACAATCAAAGTGTGTGGGATAAAGACACAAATGGCGAATAATTCAGTAGCAAGTATTTCGCAAGTGAAAACATACAAGCACAAGGACCTTTTATCAGACAAGGCATATTATGAGCTGTCCATCCTCACATTCATTTTCTACCACTTATCCTGTTCAAGGGGGTGAGCTGGAGCTTTTTTGGGGGGAGCAGGGTCCAGGAACAAATGCAGCACATATTCTCAAATATTGCACAGAAAGTTGGTGTCACAGAACAAAAATAGAAATAAAGACCATCCAACTTGCAATTGTCTTCCCTGCAAGGCTGAGATGATATGTTTGGTATGCGATAGGACAGAAATTCACTGTCACTGAATTGAATGCTGCTCAACTTTGACATCGACAGGAAGGTGCCTTTATCGCGCCATGAAATCTCCATAACGACCTTCCTGGGAAGAGTTCACACATCACTCTTCATACATCAAGCCAACATCCTCGCTGAGCATGCTGCCAAACACCTGCGAGATTAATCACACTTTAAATGCGCTCAACAGGCTGTGAAATGAGAATGGTGGGCGACTGGTGATGTTTTCTTTTAGAACGGCTTTTAAATAATAAATAAATGGCGGGCCCGCTTACCTCTCTACCTCAACATAAGGCTAGTCAAGCGAGCGGACAAACAGACACTATCAAGTGTTTCAGGACCAGACGGTTAAAACAAATGGGTTTTGGCAGGCTTAAAGGAAGGGGCACAGACAATCTCCCTCACTGCATGAAGCTGGCTACTAATTTATTTAATTGTTTTCAAATATGCAGCGGATTGCTCACCAACCTCATGAATAAATAGGCAGATAGATAAGCAGTGGTTCTAAAGCAAACCGATTGGCCTGGCCAATCGCTGATCGCCGTTCCCCAATAACAGACTCTATTGTAATATATCTCAATTAGTGGGTGAGTCATTAAATGAAGGCCTTCATGGCAGTTGACGAAATAAATACTAAATGGAGTGCACTTATAGCACTTTCAACCCCAATGTGATTTACTTTATTATTTAAACTAAATCACATTGAGGAGCGAGTGAGGAGAATAATAAACTAACTATTATTTAGTTTATTATTGTCATCTAGATTAGTGTCCTCATGCCAGGAGATCATTGGACAATATATGTTTTGGTCATTTTAAGTCAATTGTGGGGATTCGGTTATTAAAATGCCTTGAAACAATCGCAGTCAAAGCAACCTGGAGTGAGTGGTGGCAAATAAAGCGACATCTTCGCAGACCTGCCACATGTCCTCAGGCAGCGTTGATCCATAAAACAAAACCATTTCGGAACTTTCAAAGAGAGCTATTGCTATAAAAAATAACAATTTAGAAGAGGGATTTCCTGTCAAAAATAAAGACTCTGGCCCAAGGGCAACAGTGAGCCTTTTGTGGTCCTAGTTAGGAAAGTTCCCAATTAGGAACAACTAAGACGAGTTTGCAGTTGTCTTCAAAATGGAAGCACACGCTATAAAATAATATAGACTCCCTATGAGACCATCATGTCAGTTGATTTAAGATGATAACCTATTTTAGAGTGAAAATAAATGTCTTTTAAATTTAACACCCTGTCAGATGATGAAGAGTTTTGCCAAATATATGAAATGAGGCCTTGAAATTGAAAGCCTCCATTGGCTGCAAAGACCGTCTGGCATATATTCCAGCCACTGGAATATATCCCAGATGGTCTTTGTAGCCGCATGATGAGAGGTGTTAGCCAACAGCTAGTTGACAAGCTAACAGTCTTTTGGGCTTCCTCCACTAAGCCAGCTGGCAGGCTGCTCCGCAGTGTCACCTCCCTGCTTGGGATTTTAAGGAATGGCGCCATATTGGTCTGTCAATTAGCGCAACGAGGCAAGATGCATTTACGAGGTGTAGACAAAGCTAGCTACCTAGCTAGCACCCTGTTGCGGAGGAAATAGCCCGATTTATAGTAATATTACCTATATGACCTGTAATTTCGCCAGACAGCAATTCCCACAAATGTAATTGAAGGCTCTAAAAACAGTTACCACATTTATTAAGTGAAGCTTTTGTGGAATAAACACGAGAACAACAATGGACCGATCAAAGTTAAAAACCTTCAATCAAAAACAGTACTAATGGCTTAAAACAAAATAAAATAATAATGACAATAATAATAACATGCATGTTGAACCTCATTCCATTTATTTTGCAACTATTGTAATGGTATCGTTTGGAAACAAAGTAATTTTTTGCTCAATTTTTCAGCTAAATGGGACTGAAAAAAATGGCACCTTTTGCTATGACATGGTATGCTTTGCCTCAACATCAAACGCACAACAAAACCTTTTCGACACAAAGTCAACAAAATCAATATACTGACTACTTGAGCCCGTCATTACTCACAAGCACTCTTCACATTGTTTGTGTCAGGACAGAGGGAGGCTACCTGTAGAGCTGTAATGAATCATCCGCCTTTTCATTTCATTGTTCCATATCATGACTGCTTATTTCCTCCAGCTGTTACTCTTCCATCTCTTTTATAATGTTGTCCCAGCTCTGCTCATTTAATATCGTGTCGCCCACTTTTTCTTCCATTTGTCAACCTTCTGGGACAATAAAGTTTTTTTGTTTTTGTTTTTTTAAGTTTCACTTGACTTTGTCATTTCAAATCCTCATTCATTTCTGTTAACACTTCCCACAGTTAAAATGAAAGCCCTGTGCATAGCTTTCACAATAATGGCTGCGAACCACACAAAATGTATTCATCTGAGTTTTCATTTGGGTGATTATCGACGAGACCAGTTAAAAAAAACACGCTGTTGAGTCAAGGTACCTATTTTTCTATTACAAAAAGCTCAAAAAGTATGAATAATGTGCTGAAATAATAGGTGCCCGCTATAAATGTTTCATTTATAATCAAATTTAAAAAGACCTGTTGGGTCAAAGAACGTATTTTTTCATTACAAAAATGTCACAGGTAATCAGAAAACAAATTTATTAAAAAAATGAATAATGTGCAAGTGCCCGTTACCAATTTTTATTTATAATCACATTTAAAAAGACCATGGTCAACCAAGGTGCTGTACAATAAAATCACATTGTAAATAAAAACATAAAACAAGCAAACAAGCTATTTAGGGCTTGGAAGGTGATCATTTTTTAACTTTATTGGGTAAACAGTGCAGGAAGGCCAGCACTGGAGTGATGTCTCTTGGGACAAGTGAGGGGACGAGTAGCTGAATTTTGAACCAGCTGAAGCCATCTAATGGAGGACCGGTCAAGGTCACAAATGTCCTTTATGTGAATTTTGGGCTGGTTTCTTGAACAAAAAGCTGATATATTTGCAGGGTGAAGAAAATGACAACGACCAGACAGAATGGCGTCTCTTTATTCCCCTGGTATAGGTACTACGATAGTACGTACAGTGTGAGATTCTATGTTGTTGTGTTAATATTTGCTGAATTCCATTTCACATAACCTGAGTCCTTTTTTATACATATTTATTCATCCACAATATTGGATTATGCAATGTGGTTATCCAATATCTAAGAATGGAAAGATAATTTTACTCAAAAAGCATGTATGTGGTTTAGTTATTTTGCCTTAGAATTATGGAGAAATCGGTTGCATTAAAACAACAACAATCACACAATTTTTTACCTTGAGAGTTTCTGGGTAAATACTGTATATCGACCAGAAAAAATTGTAGTGACAGGCCTACTTGTCCATTATCTATACATGGTCATCTTGGACCACTCTTGGAGCTTTAAGTGGCAACCAAGATGTAGGTCTGCGGGAAGCAGACGGCGAGGCGCATTCAGCCCATTCTCTCGTCACATTCAGAGGGGCTACAGTTGCATCCGTGTTGCCATGGCAATGCTGATAAGGTGACTCATGACTATTCATCAATAGCTGCGCCTGATTGGACGGGCCACCCCCAAGAGCGTTGTGAGCGGGAACGCATTCATCAGCGCCATCCTGCGTCCTTGCGTTACCTTTCGAGGGCTCACGAATGGGCTTCGGGTTTGTGTCCTGAAAGGTCCTGGCCACCTTTAATTACCTGTCCTCTTGATGTCCACGCCTCTTTCTTTCTCCACCTTGAACGTTAGCTTCACTCAGTTTGACTGATGATGATATCTTGTGATTAACTCGTGCTGACCTGGTGGATGTCTTTCATATAACCCTCCTGTGTATTTCTGACCAGGTTATCTGTCTATTATTCACAGTTAATATCTACTGTGCATGTGTACATATATATATATATATATATATATATATATATATATATATATATATATATATATATATATATATATATATATATATATATATATATATATATATATACATATATATATATATATACATATATATATATATATATATATATATATATATATATATATATATATATATTTATATATATATATATATATATATATATATATATATATATATATATATATATACATATATATATATATATATATATATTATATATATATATATATATATATATATATATATATATATATATATATATATATATATATATATATATATATATATATATATATATGCACAGTGGACCCCCAGGTTACAGCGTCCCTGGCTTATGTTTTTTTCATGTTGCAATGTGGAATACTGAGTTTTCTCATCCCCTCTTTACGGTATTTTCCCTGCTTTGCGACAAAAACAACTGTCATGACCCTAGGGTGTTGGTTGTATTTGTGTTGTTTTGTCTCCATCTGCAGGCATTTTTAGGTAATTGCACTTATTTTCTGTTGCCGTCACATGACGGAGATGCTGGTTCGCTATTGGTCGGCGTCACTCGTTTCAAAAGGGCGGACTGGTAAAGCTTTGTTCTATCGCAAGTGGTTACAAAACCTTATTTATATTGCATTTTACTGCTTAAATCAAACTTGAAAGGGTTAGCCAGTTAAGTGTTTTAATTTTGTAAATGTGAAAAGTCTTCATTCCATGCATATTATCTAAAACAAATATTACTGCAGTAATGTACACATATTTACTTAAATCTTAAATAATAAAACCTTATACACTAACTGAACAATAACTACCACTTTCCATCTTTTGAACTCTGGCGAGCAGCTGCCGGGACATCGAATTAAAGAAAAGCCTCTTATATCATAACAATACACTTGAAATTTCAATTTATTACAAAAGAAATCTAGGTAAAAGTCAGATTCCCAAAGCTGTGCATTTCTCCGTTGCTGTCTATGTAGGCACACAGACGGGTGTGCGCGTTTGCTCTCGGCATGCCTTGGAGTCACGTGATCGGCTCCCAGAGACCAAACTGTCAATCAATGTGCTTACGAGCACGTTCGTGACGTGTGCGTGTGTGCTGAGCTGAGCGCACACGAGCGGTTACAGGAGAGACACAGGAGAGACGAAAGCAAGCTTTTGGATCCTCTTGCCTTTTGTAAACTCTGCGTTTTAATAATGTTCGGTAAGCTTCTTGTTACTCGCTCTAGTCGGACGTCCGAGGAAGTGCTACACGTATATGTGACTAGACACGGAAAACACAGAAAAGAGAGGGCAGACCAGTACATTTACTGTATAAGGTTTAATCATTTAAGATTAAAGTAAATATGTGTACTGCAGTAGTAGTTCGACTTCCAAGGAGTGCCAGTGACAGATGCATTTATAGATAACTTTCCTATCTGGCACGTCTCGCCGCAATATAAATTTTTTTTCTCCCCCAATTTACTCTATATTATCACACACTATTTCACGTCTCAACAAAAGTGAGAGACAGTATACCCAAGGGAGATCTATAGGCGCCACAACAATTGACTTTCTCATATGTCAGGGTGTCCACCATCTTGTAGTAGTCATTCATCAAGACCGCAACAACAGTGCTGCATTGCTTTTTTGCTTGGGGTTGCACGGCTCGCCAAACATTCGTGAATAGATTGCGTGGAGTTGGCTTTCAATTTTTCTAGCATGTCATTGGCACAGCAATTTGTTGTGAGGATGAGTTATTATTATATAACAGCCCACTATTACGTAACAGCTAAGAGTAGAATAACTTAACGATTTTAAGGCACATTTTCAGGAATAAAAGGAAAACAAAAGATTTGATTTAACATTTGATGGACAAGCACTTCAGATACAACGATTTTATATACGATTGAGTATAGACTCAATTTAACATGTCATGATAGGTCCCTGATAGAGGGCTCCAGGCAGGCGTTGTAGATTCATAACAATGAAACGAGAACAAAAAATAGTTGGGTTATTTTTTTTCCCCAAAAACTTTTTTTTCAAAAATTGAAGACAACTCGCAAGTATGGTACTTAAGCCAGAAACTTGAAGTCAAATCAGCATTTCGCGGGCCACATAAAATGTTCACACCTGTGATGTAGAACTTTTTTCTGCATCTTTCGGCTATGGTAAACATTCACACTAGCCTTCAAAAGAACAAAAACAGTGATTTTGCTGTAAAATGAAAACAATAGGTTTGCTATTCAAAGATAAACTAGAAATATGAATTAAAAATGTGCTTTATTAATGTAATAAAACTTACATTACATTTGACAATTTTTTTAACATAATTTCTTTGAATACTTTTTTGAGGCTCTGCATGCTTTTACCATGGCCTCAAACTTTTTTTTCGTCTGTTTTGGAGGGGTTATTCCATTTATAGCTAGGTACGTAGGTAAAATCATGCTCTATAGGGTTTAAGTCTAAGTATTGACGTGACCTTTTATTTATTGCACATTTTTAAAGCAGTGTATTTTGAGTCATTATTGTGCTGCATACTGAAGGTGCTCCTAATCAATTAGTTTGCATCTTTCTACGGAATGGCAAAAAAAATTAACATTCTAAGATTGTATTACTCTAGCCATGTGCTATCCATTTGTGAATATTAGGAAGCCTGTTTCCAAAATAATTCCATTGGTTTGGAAAGGCAAAAAATAAAAAACAAAGGACCTGCTCATTATCCCAAATACTGTATATAAGGTCCTCTGTCACCTTATATATTTGCGATAATGAGCAGGTCCTTTGTTTTTTTTATTTTTTGCCTTTCCAAACCAATGGAATTATTATAATTATTATATTTTTTGCCGTTCCAACACTTCAGTAAAGATTCATCCTTGTAATATCAGTTAGTAAAACTTTGACCCAGAAATTCCAGCCTAGGCTAATTATTTTTCCTGAAAATTAATGGCTTGTATTAACTGGAGTGGCCTCTGCACTTTGTCCAATGTTCTAAATAATGACTAGTTGTTGAACACATTGAAGAACTTTTTAACTGTTGAGAGGGCTCTACTTCAAACATACAGAACGTCAGGTCATTGGCAGGCCAGTGGAGGTTCTGTATCGACCCTACCCTGTGTTTGGGGACCACCTCCGGGGCGCCTATCAATTGGACGTGCTTAGAAAATAGGAGCCCAAGCATTCTAATCAGGTCTCTGAAGTCCCTCAGTTAAATCTTTTTGATGTAAAGAAGCCGCATGCAATTCTGCTTGCTTGTCTCTGAGGCAAAACAAAACCATAAAGAACTCATACTTACTATTGTTGTTTTTTTTTTCACTGACAATAACTTTTTTGATTGTCATAAGTACTACATGAAACAACATGTTATATAACACCTTATTATTAACAAATATTTCTAGGGGCCCTGAGAACTCTCCATCAAATTGGGTACATTTACTTTATACCACAACTAAATGTGTTGTTGTTTTTTTTTTATTGGAGATAAATTATTTATTGGAAAGAAAACAAAAGACAGTCACAGTTGTTTGGTTTTAATGAACCACAGAGTAGACAACCTTGAAATGTGAATGGACTATTTTGAGCAGATATATTTCCACTGAACTAAGTTTAATAAATTCATCAATATTGCATGGTGCACACCTCCAAGTTTGACTTTTTCAAAATATCAAAACCATACAATACAGCAGTGGCAGTAAAAACAGCTCTGTGGCAGTTTGAAAACAATAATTTTTGGTGTGTGTTGTAATAAAAAATGCGCTGTGGATCAGTTTTTCTATTGCTCCGGGGAAAAAACAAAAGTTACTATCATTGGGCACCAATGGCAACATGGCTGAAATGCAGAGTACCAGGAGTCTCAAAGCCAAGGCCTAATGCCACTAAAAGGACTTCCAAACACGCGTAAAAATATCTGTAGTCTGATGAAATCATGGTTCAATTTTTCAAGCGTAGCTCCAAAAGGTATTTTTTGCACAAACAACACTGCTCATCACTCCAAATTCCCAAACTCAATGAATCATCATAACCCAACCGTAATTGTCATTTTAACATTACAATCGTATCCTTCCGTGTGACTCTTTCTTTCAAAGTCATGTGTCAGACTTGAGTGTCTGACTTGAAATGGAAAATACTTAAATCTTCCATTTATACAGTATTTGTACATCAGACTGTTTTTCCCTTTTTTCCCCACAGAGAGAAATGTGCCATCTGCGTACCCAATGCTTTTCCTTCCTCGTGTCAGCCCATTTGGAAGACTTCCACGTTGGAGTCGACAGCTTATCAAGAAAAATCGAACTTCTTGTTCATGCCTGAGAGGAAAAGGCCAGAACCAGTGCAGCGGGTCAATCCGAGCTGCAGCGCCAGTTAAACACGGCTGCTCCAACCTGTCCAGCAGTTATAAGGACTTCTAAGAAACGTCTATTAAATCCAGACAGCCCGCAGTGACTGATAGATAGCTCAAAACACGGCTCTGACATAAGCGGAAAAGCTAACATTATGTTTCCAGGCTGTTTTTCTGAAGAGTGCACAGGGCAACATCACCACGTTGATCGGCCGATGAACGGAACCACGTCGTGGCAAATCTTGGTTAAAAACATTATTTCCTCAGAAAGAACACTGGAGATCGGTCTTCCAGTATGAAAATGACCCGTAACAATGTTTGCACAAAAAAGCTGTGGCTCACGAAGAAGTAACTTGAGGTCATGAAGTGACAGTCGGTCTCTTAACCGCAATCAAACACAAAGAGGGAGTTGAAACTTCAACTAAGCAGCAACCAGGACTAATATAGAACATTTCAAAATATCTGTTATCATGAAAAAGACAGCTATAGAAGAGACCGCAAATTTCTTTGAAACTTACAAATTCAGCCAGAGATAACAGGTTACTTAGCAATCTAAGTGGACTTTGGACAGTACTGTGCTGCATTCACTTTACACAATATCACTTAATCCAAGTCAATATTACTTGTAGTAACCAACAAGTATCCACCTTTAGTTTTACAATGTAAAAATGGTTGCTTTCCAATAATAAGGTCTTTCACAATGTTTTAAAATAATTTATAAAATAAAATTTTAAAATGATTTATTGATTCAAATACACTCAAAAACAGGATTTTTTTTTTTCGCAGTCTAGTTGGTTAAACTGATATGGGTTACATTAACCAATCAATTGGTCTGACCATGGCAAAAAGGAAAATTGGGTTATTGATATATTCTTATTTTAAACAAAAGTCCCCTTAAATGATATATACTACATGGTGGTCGCTCAAACACTGACAAAGTTTCAGCAATTTGAATATGGCCAAGTTCAAATCCCCAATTTTGAGAAAAACATTTAAAGTTTTGCTACATTCATCTCACAAATGTTTGTAGCAACCTGGGCAAAGGGTTAGGGATATTTAAGAGATTTGATTAAGAGACTAAATTCCAACAGCAGGTAAGGACACTGAGATTTGAACTCTTTAAAATCTAAAGACGTTCAAGATCTCAACAGATGAAATTAGGCAAAAATGGTTCTTTGGGAGCAACCCCAAAACAAATTTTCTTTTTGTTTTGCCTCAATTTATTGATGTGCAAAGAATCATCATATTTCCTCAGTCTACTTTGCACAACACGATATCAAAAGGAGACCAAAAAAAATGCCTTGTTTTTTATTTATTAGGTTTAGATTTGTAAGGAACGTGCCGCTTTCCACAAAAACAGCATGTGGACAACAGAAACTTTGAAGCAAGCTATAAAATTTAGAGATTATATGATACAAAATAAGATTGAATGAAAACAAAGCATGTATAATAAAAAAAAAGGTAGAACAAGATACATTGTCATTTCACAGGAAATTGCTGTACCAGAATATGGGGCAAACTTGCCCATGTGAAAAAGATTAAAAATTCTCAGTACGTTTATGACAAACAAGATATGAAAATTAACTTTATCAAGGGAGCAGCCAAATTGACTGTATGAGCAATTACCAGCAACTCAGAGTTCCAGAAGACGTGTTCGCTTCACACTATCTTGCGTGACCATGTTTCAACCAAGCCAACTCTTTCACAACATTGTTTATGTTCTAAACTTCAGTTTCACTTGACATGAATTAGAACTTGTTGGTAGTGTTGTTTAATATCAGTTAAAAGAAGCACATCCACAACTGTGCAACTAATTGCAGAACTTTGGTACTTTCATTTAATTATAAGGCCATAACAATGATTAATTTTAGCCCTGCAATAACTGTACAGTTACCTACATTACCCTTGTACAATGGTCTAATTAAAGATGTTTTTTTTTCTATGAAGATTAGCAAATAAAAAATGAGTAATGATTCTAATAGAAGGGGCATAAAAATGTATCGGGGTTTGTTTTACTCACGCTGTCTTGCTGAGCGTCATCCATGGACACGTCATTTTTTTGCATGGTGCGCACAACCTCCAAAGGCAAGGTGGGGCTGACTCACAAAATTAATCAGGTAGGGTGCTGGTGAGGCAAAAAGAAGAACATAATGTGTGTGTTTAGCAAAAGGCTTGACAAGATGTAATACTGGCATCTGTACACAAACAAAAATTAAAAACCACATCAAGAATTTTTGCTAATCTCATAAGAGCACCATGGTGCTCTGGTCTCCTTGACAACCTTGTAAGTGTGTGTGCGTGTGTGTGTGTGTGTGTGTGTGGGGGGGGGGGGGGGGGGGGGGGGGGGGGGGGTCATAAGGGATCCACTGGCCTATTAGAATGCATTAGGCTGTAAAAGGTAAAGGTCAGTGAATTAAAAGCCAGAGTTACACAACCCTGTTATGTTTACCTGGCCTAATATTCCCCAGCATACACCTGCCTCCCTTTCTTTTTACTGTTATTTTCTGACAGAGCTGAACTGAATGTCCCGTACCAAGTGGAAAACATCATTTGCGGTGTATGCCAGAAAAAAATGCTCAGAACTAACGCGGAAAGGCAAATTTAACTGCAAGGTTACTTGATTGAAGTATGCCCACACAGTCTATTTGCGTCTCTGCATACTGATCACATCTTTTCTTGTTTATATCAACAAGTCAGAGGGCAATTTTTTCCTCTCTGTACAGTTGGGACAGATACACACGTCCCCGAATAATACCTTTACCCAACAACAAGTAAATAATAGCAGCCTCCTCTTTCTCACTTTCCATTTGCAACACGAGCCATATGTGAGGAAAATCCCTCTCGACCCTGTCAGCAACAGTGACGTGCGCTTAATGAACAAGACCTTCTTCAGTAAATAAATGAGGAGTGATAGCCCAGGTAGCAATTACTGCAGACTTGAGAAAGGATGAAAGAGACGGAGATCACACAAGCTATGTAAGTTTAAAAAGCACATATGTACAATATTTAAAGAACAGATTGTTGTAACACACTACAAAGGATTTAGCACACAATATGTCAATATTCCACTAAATGGTGCAATGTTATGAGAATGAAGTCAGGACATTGCAGAAATAAACTCAATATCAAAGGAAAAAAGTACATGTATTAAGAAAATGAAGTTATTTGCGATGAGTTGGTTCATAATGTTATACAAGTCTGAAAATTTTGTGAAAGAAAAAAAACATGGTAACATTAAGAAATGAAGTCAGACTGTTATGACAATAATTTTGTAAAATGAGGGGGAATAAAGTTGGATAATGTTAACAGAATGAAAAAAAAGAGATGAAATGAAATAAAAACTTTGTGCTTAATCTCAGTTTAGAATGGATTTTTTTCGTGCTTTCATTTTGCAACTCATGAGATCTATTTTGAATATTTTACCGCTCTTGAAAGCAAAATAAAGTAACCTAGATATTGCTCAGCAAGCACAGCCCTTTGAGTTTGTCAAGAGTAGAGCATGAAAACTAATTCCTACATTTCAGTCAACGTCTCTCTTCTTTGGAGCCCCCAGCACAGCATGTCAATTCCGAGAGATGCTAATGAACATCCTTTCCTGAAAGCGCTGACGTTTTGCATTTGTTGCATAATAAGTCGCTCACAAAAATAACTTTGCAGCTCAGCTATTTTTCACTCTCAATTCAAGGTAGGCCTTAAAACCCTAAAAAAAAAAAAAAAAGTCACACTATGATTCATATTCACCTTGGTTAATAAAACCGCATTGAGACACATTTTGGAGTACAAAATATCTCGATTAGCACAGTCTGCTCATGCATCCTCACTGTAGGCTCCATGTGAAAAAGAAGGCTGAGAGCAGCAAGAAAATTGAAAGTTATGTATTGCTGAGTAGCGATGCTAAAGCATGGTTCCTTCCTGGCACCCAAACTTAATCTAGTCATGCACTGCTGTGCTGTCAAAATACACATTTATATTTAAAGTCTTCAAGTCATAAAGAAATATAATACATACATAGTACGACAGTGCCCAGAGCTAAATTGGATTGTTCATTTTTTTATCGGTTGAGCAGTCAAAAAGGTGTAATTACAGCATTAGTAGGATCAAATTAAGGTAATGGCTTTGATGCAAGTTGGCAAGTTGAAATAGGTTTTGTTTTTTTTTCTGCAAAGCTCAAAACTTCAATCCTGAAAGAATACCATCCAAAACATTGCAGACGGAAAATTAAACGAATGAACCAAGAGGAGGTTTGTGCTCGAATAGTATGTGACACCCAGTGTTGTCGTGTTGGCAACATTTACCTACTTTATTGAGAGTAAACATTGCATATACCTGCTTCTGACCTCCCCCAAAGCACACCTTACAGTAATATCCAACTACACAATGGCCTATTTTCCCTCAAGAAGGTGAAGCCGCGACCCACCTTGCCCTCTCTCTGAATTGACTGATACTCGCTGGTTAACTTTAGGCATGGTGATTGACCAATCAGAAGCGGAATAGGAGTGGTGCTAGCGGCATAAACAAGAGTATCAACAAGAGGCAGTGAGCTGATGAAAAAACTCTGGGTAAGTTTTAAGATGGTTTCCAAATGAAACAGGGTTTTAAATTACTAGCATTATGAATGCATATTTAGAAATGTGATGTTGTCGCCAATAGTTTAGCAGTGAATCACATGATACGCTGCACTTGAAATAATTTAATAGATTTCCAAAAAATGGGTAGAAAAGATATGTCCTCTCCTCTTTTTGTCATATTTTCTACAACATAGCTAGCCATGATCGATTGTTTCACACTATCGCATGCAACCTTGTTATGCATATGATCACAATGAGGCATTTGTTTTTCTTTATATAATTACAAAAGTAAGTTTGTCTGCCTGGTCAGAAGTAATATTTACATAAAGAGCTAGCTTCCACTCCTGAGAGGACGCTTTTACTCCTCAGAGTAAAGTGCTACCTCCAACCATGTTCCTATGATTAGAGAGCAAGGGTTTCAGTCAAATGTTAAACCATGAAATAAAAACATGTATGATTGATCATGCTTTTGACAGTATATTACCTATTGTTGATGAATATGTAGACAATTTTCATTTTCAAGACTTAATTAACCCTGTAGCCCAAATATCGTGTACTTCTGGAATGCCCCAGAAAATAGCGATGACCTCCTTGTTACCTTGCAATCAAACGTGAGCTTTGTTATTTTTTTGAAAGGCGGCGCTCGTTTTGGGATCCTAATGTTGTAACCAGGGAGTGCAAGCTTTAGTGGGGAACTACTCTTATCTGTGTGCTTCTCGGGTGTGTGATAGATCAGTGGGAGTAGAGCATGTGCCCGTGGCGCAATCACAGGGGGTTGATTTCTGCCTGAGCTTGAAGTGTGGCTGTTCCTTTAGTTTTTGAAAGGCTGCTCGTCCCTCACGGCAAGTTCCTTGCCTGTCAGTGAGCAAAAGACCAGCAAGCAAGTTGTCCACAATGTTTAAGGTAGACGATGGATGCGGCCCTCGCTGATGTGTTTGTTCTTAGTTTGTTTTTTCCTTGAAGACCTCACGCACCGAAACCTGTCTATACCAGGATTTAAAAAAAGGTGGACCTAATAAAGACGGTTTTTGCCTGTTTATCGTCCGAAAGTGGCCGCTGTGCCCAGTAAAGGATTAATTGGAAAAAGAACCAAAAATTGTGAAACAAATAAAGAACATGGTGTGGTGCCACATTCTTCTCCCTCAGCACATTATGATATGGTCCCACCCATGTCGCAGGCTGCTTGGGCAGATTTCTATGACAAGTAACTTTTATTCCAAAAATGATCCATGTTCCAGCAACTTGCAGTTTGTGGTTGCGGTGATATTTTGACTTGAGGGGAAGTCAAGTCCACATTTTTTTTTTTTTTTTACAATAATATGTTCTTTGGGGTCTAAACACAACATTATGATAAATATTGTATCTGCGGGATGTGAATTAGGCAAAGTCCATCCATATAGAGATTCTCAGGGGTTGACATTTTGCAACTTGTATGTGAAGTGTGCAAGCTGGACCCTGAAACTTAATTTTTAGGACATTATGGATGAATTCCAAAGCACCTTTCAGTTTCACCATTTCAGATGATAGCAAGTTGAATGTTAGCATTCATTTCAGCTGTATTCTAATGAGGTCCAATTTCATAGAAACTATATGGATGTTTTGGATGAATTCAAAGTTCACCAAAATCTTCACCAAAATGATGCTGTCGGTGAAAGGCCTTTTACTCCACTGATATGTCCTCTGTTAAACTACGCCACAGTAAAAGTTCAGGGACAGTTCATCGCATTAAGGAGGAAAAAAAAAAAGTATTTAGACATTTAGAATTCAAGGGCCTACCCAGAGCAGGGAAGGTCACGGCTGTCTAACTGGCCTTCTGAATTTCCGTTTTTTGTGCGAAACGTCTCTTTTTCTTTTCTTACGTTGAGCCTGCTTATTGAATAATCCCCGAAAGTAACTCAGCCTTTTATTATGGCTGTCCAATCAGTAGAGATGATCTTGTTGAAGCTTTTATTCCCTTTGAAGGCAGAGCGGCACATTCGCCATATTAATCAAGAGGGTTTTTTTGTTCCATTTGTAAAAAAGTCCGTGGGCGCTTGTGCATTACAGTCACAAACAGCCTAGCTTAGATTCGTATTTACTAGAATGGAGCACCTGTCAAAAAGAGCTTTTGCGAGGCTGCATCTGCACAAGTATCGAGGGCTTACGTTGAAGTTCAGCCAATTGTATCATCCATCTTGCTCAACCTCTTTGATGGGTGACATTTATCATTCCATGTTGGATTTCCTGGCAACCATATAACATGTTCTGGATGCTCAATATAATACAGTTCTGTTGACAATCATAAAGGGATGACACTACACTGGAAAGCGATTTGTTTTGACACTTTTTTGTGAAAAGCTTAACCTCCCAGGTTCTAATCTTTGTCATCTAAAATGAAGATATGTACAAAATGTATCACATTTTTACTAAGGTGGACCAAATAAGTTTTATCAAGACTTTGAATCTTGCAGTCTTCTTCACTGCAGGTATGCAGTGCGCGCCATGAACCAAGAACAGAGTGGAGCTAGTTTACAAAAGAACAGTCAGTGTTTGCAAAGTGGTCATATTTTTGTCAGATTATTACACAGAAATATATAAATGGACTTTTTTTTTTCTACTGATGCTGATTTTTTTTTTTTTTGTAAAGGACTAATTTTTGCCACGAATAAGCCAACAGGAAAGTTATCACCTGCAAAAGTGGAGCCCTGTTTAAGGCAATCTCTAGATTAGTCTTGCTGGACCAAGACACGTGCTAAAGACACAGTTCCCATTTGTTTGAAAAAACTGTAATTTATTGACATTTTTGAAACTTGGTATGTGCTCCCAAGCATGCAAATTCATTTAAAGTTGAATCAAAACTTTCAGGAAAAACACAACAAGTCAAACAAAACATGGACTCCGCTAACACTAACGGGTCGCAGGCCTAGAGGAAACAATTTGACAAATGTAAACTATGAACTATTGCTTCAGTGGAAGTTAATGCAGGGTAATGCTTGGGTTACAAAAATATTAGGACAAATAGAACCAATCCTGAGGGGACAAAACTTGGTCAGGGATGCACTGAAATGGAAATGTTCGGCCAGAACTGGAAATGCATGAACGAAAACCAAAACATTGACAGGAAAAAAAGTTAAACTTCCTTTACACATTACCTCATCACAACAAGTGTCTTAAGTGTCATTTTTTGTCATTTTCCGCCGAAATTTGAAAAGTATAATTGCTATTTGTTTTTATAGGCAAAGGGGGAGCGACTGATGTTGGAAACCTATTTTTTCTCTTCATCGTAAGGCCTATAATAGTGGCCAGCAATTTTTACATTTTCAAATGAAGTGGTTGACTTATTTTTACACTTGCATGACAATTAGAACTGTGTAGTCCCTCCTAAAGGCATGATACAATTTGCTGTTTTTATTAGTAATTATTTGCTGCTGCATTTTTTTTTAAATCAATACTGTGAAGTATGTTAAACTGTTGATTGAAACGTCCCTCTTGAGCATATAATGGCTTAGATGGTGACAACTTGACTCAGGAATGAAATGAATATTTCCTACGTGATAAATAAAATCTAAATTCAAACCAAAATGTTTTTTCCATGTTTTTCTACATTTCTAGAACAGATTTGTTACAACGTGAGTGGCAGAATTGTATGTTTGATAGGCAAAACTGGTAAATAAACCATTCTCAAATACGATCCCATTTTACTCCAACCTTCATTGAATCTGGCTAAAATGATAAAAAAAAAAAAAAAAAAACGTCCTGGTGAGAAGCAGTAAACCACACCAAAAAAATAAATAAACACCACCTTCCAGAATCCAATGCAGCGGTGGCTCCTCCAAGTGGTGCTACGCTCACTCAACATGCCAGTATAAAAATAAAAAGTATAAATAGAAGAGATGAATGAAAAGCTCACTGGGATGATGTTTTATGCGGGGAGGATCAAATCCTCAGCGGCTGGTTTAGTACGACCTTGTCCTGTCCTTTGCACACCCGCTGCCTCTCCCCACGTAAATCAGCTGCAATCAAAGCATCGAGGTGCTGGCAGCTGATGTAATGCAATCACACACACACACACACGCACACACACACACTGTTGGAAACAATAGATGTCACTCGGGGCAGGTGGGATTAGTACAGTATGATATCTGGATTTCAGCCTGGATTTCTATTGCCATTCATCTGTTGACATGCGACCTGGCCTTTGTCACACCTCGAAACAATTTCACAGCAATTGGGCAGAAGCATGAAATATATTTACTTGAAATGTAAATCAGCATGCAAACCCCTCCCAAGAGTTTTTCGTCTTGCCTCCCTGCGTCAAGTGGGACTCAAGCACTTCATATTATTGTTTGGTTTCTGTGCTGTGAAATTGGGTCATCATAGGGGGGAGTCAAGAGGAAACTGTGTGAAATTAAAGCTAAGGCATTGTTATTAAAATAACATTTGCTCCTTCTTAGTAAAGACTAAAACACAACTCTAAAGTGGGATGACAACATTTTGGGAAGGAGTATCAACAAACAACCAATCCTTAAGGACAATGTAGTCCTCAAAGCTGAAATACATGTTTTTGACATTTGGGAGCAAGCCCTGGGACAACATACAACTTCACTATAGAAACCTTTTGGACAGACACTGCCTCAAAATGGTGAGAGCAATGTGAATATACCTTTTCCCAATTCCTCCTCACCCATTTTCACACATGCAAATAACATACAGGAGTTCCACATTTTGCAATGGAAACCCATGATTCTTTTTACATCTTACATAGGAATGGAACAGTGAGTTGGAGAGCAGTATAATGTCCTCTTTTAATTGGTAGCTTAACCTTTAGTAGGATTTACAAAAAAGAAGGGGATAATATAGAGTGCAAATATGGAATAGCAGTAGCTGAACGCCAAAATAAATGTCTACAAGTGTCATTGACAGTATGTCGCAAAAGTTGCACGTATAGCCGTGTTGGTATATTCCATGTCACATCACGTGTTTTCAACATTTGTTGGTCACTATCTCCATTAATCATTACTGAAATGATGTTCGATGTAAGTATTTTTTGTAAATATTTCAGGAAAATATATGATAAAGTTATTAAAAGAATATTAAATTCAGTAGTAGGCCGTTCAGTTTCATTCTCCTAAAAAAAACAGTCTCCCCAAATCGGTTCATCCCACGTTGTCATATGCCACCTAGCATCACCTGTCAATCACAATAGGGCAAATGATGTCCAAACACAGTCCTCGAGGGCCAATATCCAGCATGTTATCCAGGTTACTTTCGTCGACACGACCAATCATCCTCCATCAACCATCCTGATCATTGACAGGATGTATTTTGCAATTGTTTTTTGCTTATTAAAGCGAGTATAGGCTTTCAAAGTTATTTAGGTTTGGGGTTCAAATGAGCGATTAGCTTCCAAGCAAACTTTACGATTTCTTACAGTGGTTCAAATTTGAGAAAAAAAATTCAGGTCTGGGTATGGCCCCTGAGATGAAAAATCCAACTGTCAGAATGTGAACTTGATTTAAAGTTAAGTTCGGGTTTAAAGTATGGTTTTAAACACAGATAAAGGGATTTGAAACGGAGTACAGTATTAAACCTAAGAGTAGCTTTTAGGAGTACAATTTTAAACAAGGTTTACGCTTGGAGGAGTTGAAAAATCCAGATTTCAGAATGTGTGACCTTAGATTTTAAAGGGATCGTATGTAAGATGTAGACCGTTTTTCATTACGGACAGCAGGAGACGCTGCAAGTGCTGCATTTACCATTGTCCATCGCTATAACAAACACGGCCGCCTCCGGAGAAGTGCCACACCCCCATGTAATATCATTTAATGATAACAACACCTATGATTATATTTAAAGCATACTGTTAGTCGTTAAGAACACATTCATTTGCAAGTTTTTAAAATTTACAATCATTCATTTTGTTACTTTTTAATGAAAAATTGTCTAAATCTTACACACTGTGCCTTTACAAGAATGGACAATGGCCCACCTCAGTCCCTGCTGGTCAATTTACTTGTTTGGCTCTGTCAGTTTAAATGTTTGTGTTTTTTTTTTAAATAACATATTTGATTGCATTGTAAGTTGTTGTATTTGTCAAACTATAATTTAACATCGGGGCGACAGTGAGTGGTGGGCCTTTATTCCTGGTTAAACTTCGACTACATTATCCGGCCGACAGAGGTCGCTAGAGAACTGTAAGACATTTCCACATGTCTTCACTGTCCAGAACAAAACTGTGAATGACTGCAACGCAACATAAGAGCGGATTTTTGCTTGTATGGGGGCTTGAGTATGAGTCACTACAACATGTGCACCGTACTGCGGCCAAATACGAGATGAAGTGAGCCTAACATGAATGCCAATGCCTGAAGGCGGACGTCATTTGTGCATTTTCAATGCTTTCAATTGCCACATTTGCTCGGAACTGTAACCATGACAATGCAAATGAATAACGTCCTCTGCAACTGCAGAATGTTGGAAAATTCTGCCCTTACAAAGATAATAGTGCTTGGTTTTGATTCATGCTGTCAGACAGCTATTTGTTTAACAATGTGTTTATTCATTGAGGTTCTCCGCCTGGGCCTAAAACATACATACATCAAGTGAGAATGGCGGCTAATGAAAATGGATAGATGGACAGATGGATGTTGTACCCGTGGCTATCGTTCACCTCAGTAAGCTAAGTAAATTATTTATGTTCTATGAATATTAAATATTAATCACAATATCTACATTGAGTTATGATGAGTTATAGGTTTAATATTGCATTTGTATGATGTATTTATTTGTTGATTCATTTATCTGCGGGTTTGTCTAGTGGTTTAGTTTATGTGTTTGTGTTCATTTATCTCACCATGCACTTTATTGTGGATCTTTGAATCACATTTCACTCGCTGCTATTCATATATTTCATATTTGTAATGTTATTAATGAATTGGCTTGGCTGCTTTACATGTGTTGCTTTAATTGAGGAGTTTGCTGGAACTTCTGAATTTCCTTTGTGATTGACTAAAATATCTCTTTATTTGTGTACTTATCAGTGTGTTTGTGTTTATATTTTCATTCATGTATGTGTGGTATTTATTCTTTTGCATGTTTTTTTCTGCAAAGTGGGGTGGCAGGGTTCTATTGGTTAATGTATGTATTTTATGGATTTGTGATGTGTGTCTCAGAGAATCAAAATTGAGACAGTTATATATTCTAATCCTACACTCAATGACCTCCAGAATGATAAATGCATATGTGGATACTCGTAAACAGGCAACGTTACAGCAATTTGAATGTTGCCAAGTTGAATGCCTAGTTTTGAGGAAAAACACGTTTGAGGTTTTGGCACATTTATCTTTCAAATGTCCATATAGTGATCAGTAGCTGAGGAAAAAGGATTTACATTTAAGCCCTCTTAAACAAAGGTGGAAATTTGTGATTTTAGCTCTATCGTGTTGCAGACTGGTTTGCCAATGATGTAGGGCTACGTGAGGTGTCATCAGCATCACAAGAAAGATATCATTATTATTATTTACATTACAGTATTAAGAGTACATGACACAAAAGGCATTTCAAAACTTTTCCTTTTTTTTTTTTGGTGGGACTGAGGGGGACTGCTCTCATGTAAACAAATGAACACCTTTGTAACACAACTTGCTTTAATGTGGGAGTTTCTTCATAGAGCTTACCGTGCTATATATTTAAAAAAATAAATAAAAAACCTTTTATCCAATCATATTTCAGCTAGCTAGTGTTGTCATGATTCTCTGAAATGTGCCAAAAAAAGTTCTACTTTCAAAAATGTTTGGGGACATCTGTTGAACGCTCATTCTCAGCATCGAAGCTTCGTAAAACTTATGACAGAAGCAAAACCGGACAGGCGCGGCTTTCTGCATTATGCCTCTATAATGCTTTATATTCATCTTTTTGTGAAATTACGTTTGAGACGAGGAACTCTGGATCATTTGGAGGCAGATTTACAAGGATGCCTTAGCTAGCTTGACGGATAAAAAGGCCTTTGCAACAGTGCGTATTGTTTACTAATCTCATATTTTCATACACTGATTTGCACCTCTTGGCTGCTGTGAAAATCAAAGTTGAAACCTTAAAGAGGTTGTAAAGAAATCCAAAAATTGACATCTCTGTCCAAAATTTGCATTTTTGTCAATTATTCAAAACTTATACCTGCGACGTACACTTGGTTTTGTCAAAACACATCACATGTATTTTCAGAATGTTTATCTTTTTTAATCGAATATTTGTCTATGTATTTAATGTTGCTTTGTTTTTATTCATACCTTAAAGCATTTTTTTTTTCCTCTTTGCACTTGTCTCGAGTTTTTTCATTGATTAATTAGCTTATTGCTCATATGTATAGTCAAAGATTTGGCATTAGTACAAGTATAATGGCCTCAAACACATTAAGATGTCGAGACATTCAAGCTTTCTAGTTTTGAAAAAGCACAGCAGTGTACTGAAAGTCACTGCAGGTCTTAAAGCATTAGCCACATCATAAGGTTGACTGAGAAAATACCAAGATGTGAGAAGCTGCTTTCTGGGTTAAAAAGGTGCCTATTTTGAGAAATCTCAATAATAAAGCATACTCTGTTTTGAATATTTTTGCTCATCAAATAACTCCATCAATATTTCTTTTTAATGTCACAGATTTTAGTACCACTCACTTCGGCAATAGTTTAGTTAAATATAGGGGGAAAGGTACTTAGTTAGAGTGTGTTTCTAAACTTTTGACTGTTTTTTGTTTTTTTTATATAATATTGGATTTGATGTTTTATAAATTCACACACAGGTATGGCTACAATAGCTATTTTTTCTTTCAAATGGATAGTGTGTAAGATTTAGCCCATTTTTCCATTATGGACAGCAGGAGGTGCTGCATTTACCATTGTCCGTAGCTATAACAAACAAGTGCCACCCTCCGTGTAATATAATTTAATGATAACTAGACCTATGATTATATTTAAAACATACTTTTGATCATTAAGAACACATTCATTTGCAAGTTTTTGACATTTACAATCATTTAATTCATTCCTTTTTAATGAAACATGGTCAAAATCTTACACACTGTCCCTTTAAAGGAGTTGGGATCCTTGGGAATTTCATTAGCGAAGGCCATAGAGGAGACTGACATTGCACTATTCCGGCAGCCCAAATGTCAACAGTTGTAATGGAAAATTTTTCCAGGGTTCTGGAATAAAAAACAAAAGTTGTTTAACAAGCTTCCGGATGTACTCTGCAGCAGATCGCATAATTCTCATGAGATATCATAAATCCAACCCCATCCCTTTACCGCCCCGCTACACCCACCCCCTCTTTCCATTTCCAAATCCCGCAGTGTCTGTGGTCATAGTGTTTTTAACCTTTTGCTGGGTACTTTTGTTTTTTTGAGGCAGGCAAACAAACACAATGGCAGGACGTCCAGGCTGACAAGGAGAAAGGAAAACACAAGATGAACTCGGGAACACAGCTGCTTCTCTCTTCTTCTCTGCTTCCTCCACTCACTCATGTCCCTCGGAGGTCATGTCCCGCGTCACATCGTGTCGTCATACACACTTGCACACATGCGCATCCTCTATCATCATCAGTTTGCGAGTTTACACAACGTCAAACCAATTTAAGATGTCAGACTACAACCTGGGGACCTTTAGCCACATGCCACATTCATGACCACTCATCCATGGCGTATACACTGTACAGTGGAAGACTAAAGTTCCAACTGCTGTCAGCCATGATGACCTTACTACACCTCAGCTGAATGAAAAATAAAAACATTATTGTCTGTTTTGCATTTTCTTTGACCGTCCTACTCATTCTGTCTATGTAACCGTTTCCCATACAGTACAGGGCCATGTGAATTGCATTGAAAACACAAATGATGGAGCACATTTTTTTTTCCACAGTTTTACTTTCCTCTAACACATAAGAATAGATACAAGCACACCTAAAATTATTGAAAGTTTTTTTTTTTCTAACATATGGGTAAAATGTAGTGTATGTAGTGTTTTGTCAGGAAACATACATGTGCCTTTAAAAGGAGGGACCCGGTGAAGACAACGATTATTTTCCCAATCGATTTATCCGTCTATCATTTTGTCAATGTATGAATCCGATAAAAACAAATACATCATCCCTTTATAGATAAACAGTACTTGACGGTGTAATATACCTTAAGTTAATTAAGATTCTGTTGCCTGTTACATTATAACGTCAGAGAAAAGTTTAAAAAAATGATTATTTATTTCTTTATTTTTACAAATAAAATGCAAACGTTTGGAATTTGTTTACTTTGATTCAACACTAAGGTAATAAGTCTCCTTATATCGCGGACAATAGAAATATGAGGTAACTTACTGTTTTGAAGCTGAATGACCAAGAATTTGGACAATTTTAAAGTAAATTATGTGACTTGCAAAAGTTATCAAATAATTTAATGATTGATAAGTTGTGGCCTAATCATTGCAGCTCTGTTCGTATTTGGCTTGAGAGCTGTGGCCTAATCGTTGCAGCTCTTTTCATGCTTGGCTTGAGAGCCGTGGTCGACAGCAGCTTTGATGTCAGCATGATCAATGTTTCACTGTTCTACTTTCTTTTAATAGACTGTTTCATCTTTCCCGCATAACTAAGTACAATATATACTACGTGTAGAATATATAGAGCAGGGTGCTGAATGAATTGAGAATTAGCATGGGAACAATATGGAGTTGTATTAATACTGGTATTAGCGCTTGTAACTAGGGTTGTAACACAGATAGAAGGAAAGTATTGTCCCTTTTTTCATTATTTCTTTCTTAGAAATCAGGTTTGTGTTCAACCAGGGAAGTTCCACTTAACTGTGCAATAGCACTGCAACAGAAAGAGGCCCGCCAGTGCGTAAGCTAATATTTCAAGTTTTGACCTGTGTAGGTACACTGCTGCCTTTTATGGAAGTCAAGTGAGAACTCTCCATTATAGGTTCAAAAGTCACACAAGTCTCCGGATTTCAGAGAAAACTGTGCGGCATTCATCACTAGGATATGATCATGAAGTTATCCGCCAACATCTGAATTGCAAGGAACATCCATAACATGATACGATAAAGCGATTTGTTTAAAGAAACAATAAATATAACTGTGGCCTTATAGAATGGCCGTAAATAGCACGAATACTTGCTTAGTGATGGTTATGGGAACTAAAAATTCAATTAAAAGGTTCATAACCATTTGTAATATGTGTGTGTATGGTAGCACTATTGGATACTCGCCTCACTAGGAAAAACAAACACGGCCTTATTATTACTGTCATGAATATGCTTTAATAAGCACCTTATATAATATTCCATTAAGTCTCCGTTATAAAATGGCAAGAGTAGCTCAGGGAAATATGTGACATTTAACTTTGTTGGCACCCAGGCCAACCGCCCCCATTCCTCCTCTTTTTCTGTAATGTATCCCCTGAACTTTACCCTCTGTAAAGCGCCACAGAGCATCTCTCAGCATGGCTTTTCAAAGGGGCTCCTCTCAGAAAGGAGGACCATCTGGAATACGCTGAAGTCAGATAAACATTTACACATATCCACGTGTTCCGGATCAAAGTGGTTGAACTGAGTGGGAGACGAGCAGACGTGACGTACACGGCTGCTTTTCATCTCCGGGCATCGCTCGGAAAGTGTGGCCGCTAGCTGTTGCTTTGAAAGAGCTTTTCCCCGTTCAATCCGAAAGAGAGAAACTCATTTATGAACTTGAGTAATTCTGTCATCGCGAAAATTCGCCCAAGGCAGTGTAAGCACATAAGCAAATAGTTTGAGTATTTTCACACTTTCCCATCAGTCAAAAAAGTCCTGATTATCGAATGCCTCTCACGGACTTTCTTGGGGTGTGCATTTAGAGTGACTACTGTATTTTCTCCCTGATCACCTGGAAAATGTTCTGAGCAGACAAAATAATCATGGCGGTTGATATTTAAGGTCAAAAATAATTTGTTGTGTGGTCAAGGCGGCTTTAACTATTTTACACATTTCATAAACAAAGAAACTCAAACTCCTTCACGCAAGCAAAGACACCACATCTAAAAATTTGCCAAGTCTGTCAAATTTAAAAACACCAGCCAAGCAGATAAAACAAAAGAGTTTGCCAAAGTTACAAAAATAAGATACATAAATAAATAAGTAGGTAAATAAATAAATACCCTGCTTTTAAAAGGATTTACACTCTGGATTGACATCACTCACTTCTGTTGGCATTTCATTGCATTTCCGTGCAGCATGAGGAAAATGCTGCATCACCATGTGAACTCTGAGCACCACTAATTGACTCTTGCCACCAATGATCAGACCCTGACTGGGTTTATATTCAATCGGGATTTCTTAAATGCATTCAGGACCCCAAAAAGGGTTCAAGGACTGACCCTTGAGGGCCCGCACATGTCATTGCCATTCGATTAAATTCATCAACAAAGTTGGGCCTAGCCATGGACTTGAAGTTCATGCTAACGTGAATTGCGCATTCAGCTGGTGGTCTGGCATTACATAAGAAAAAAAAAAATCACTTTCAACACACCAGCGGCAGGAGAAGTGTGAAACCTCACACTCGTGTCTTTCCATCCGAGCATTTATACAGGTGTCATCGGGCTCTGTCACTGTACCACCCAAGAAAGAACTACTTGGTAAAAGAAGCCTCAGTATTGGACTCATTAGATACAATGAGCTCTCCAGGTCCAGAATCACACTAGGCACTGGCAAAGGACGCTACATCACAGCACTTCTCTGATATGTCGTCTAGCTTCTTCATTGCCGAAAATGAGCAAGTCTGACAGTAGCCGTAAAAGCACAAAAAGGCTCAGTACTGGACAGGCTGGTCCATAAAGCGCTAAAGGTCCATGGTTAGGTCTGCATAGGATCTTGTTGTAGAAAAATAAGCACATTAGACAGCAAGAGAGAAATGCATCCTACCCAAAGTGGTTTATAGAAACAAACAGCTGCTATAATGCGACATCTCGTCACACGCTGTTATGACGTGAAAACAAAATTTTGCCAAGCCAGCGCGCCTACTTATTACCAAGTCCAATTGTGACTTGCTCTGCACAATAGATGCTTGACTGCCGAGACATTAAAGATGCGAGATAAATACCCCCCACCTCCCATGTTTCCATGATTATACCATTGATTCTATGACGTCAGGTGACAATCACGAGCAGGTGAAACAAAGGACTCAGTGTGCTGCGTGTGTGTAATTCCTTGACATGGATGTAAAATGCGGCATAAGGATGCTTATTTGCATGTGGCTGAGATCACATGACGCTCTGGGTGTTTGCATGTTTTGTCCCCAAAACACGTAGCTTAAATTTTATTGCAGCCTTTAGAGTGTGCATATATGCAAATATGAGTGGGAATGGTAGTTTGTCACTGAGAGAATGTGCGGCGCGATTGGCTGAAAGTCAGCTGAAATATGAGCACGAGCGATAAACAAAGAGGACAGATGCCATAAATGTACAAATCGCGGCCATGGTACTGTCATAAGACATCATGTCAGAATAGATCCTCACAAGGGCTCATTTCAAACAGTATTAAACCCACTGACTTGGGTGTCTTGGGTTTTTCTTTTGACAGTTTTTGACGTTATCTGAAATAGATATCTGGTGTTAAGAGAAGGAAAATGAAATGTGAAGCAAAATTGTGTGCTCTGGTTATGATTCTCCAATTACTGAGTGAAGAGTCTCATATCATTAAGACGGTATTTATATCTGTAACAATTTGTGTGGATTGACAAGAAGCCACAACAAAAAAGTTGCCGACTGCAACATTAGCTCAATATGACAGATGGTTTTCTGTCATTTGCTTGCCACTTATGTGTGTGATTTTTTGTTTCTTTGTGTTTTTTAGCTTTCAAATAATGCTTGAGGCGATGAAGGGAAAGCAAGCTACAAGTCCCACCAAGGAACTCTGAAAGTCTGTTAAGCAATTTGTCTCAACTCGATGTCGCAGTGAAACCAGGGAAAGTGTGACACATGGAAACACACCCATGCTCTAACCATGATTACAACGCAGGCACGCACACATTGAAAAATGAACACCTTTTTTGGATTCCCTTTCCATCTGTCTGAGACTCCCCCGGTCAAAATTGGTCACTTCAGGTTTGCCAAAATTCCAAGAAAATGTACAAAGTGCCTATTCTTTACAGTACATGACATGACTATTTTGGCAATACATAACATAGAATGAAAAGTAGTGTAATTTCTTTTGTTTGTAGTTTAGGAGCATCTGAGGGACTATTTGGGATGCGACCCCTGAAAGTCACACCAGAGAAGATTTCTGCGAGGGGGGTGAAGTCCTTGAGCTCTTCAAGTCAAAGTGAGGCATTGCAGTTTGCAGCACAATCCTCCTGCTACCTTTTCACATCCCTCAGAGCACATAGGCTCACCGGATTCTAATGTAATACTTTATCATATGGAATGTGGGAAAGAGCTCTCACTGCATGAATACTCTATGTACTGTTCTCAACATCACAGCAATTCTGATTATCAATAGAGAAACTTACATATATTGCTCCTTGCGTGGTGTCTCCCCTCTCTGGCAGTCCCAGTCAGCTAGAACCAAAACAAACACGCATGCATCATCACAACTGTGCTCCTACTCCTGCTGCCAGCTCAAGCACTCTCATGATGGAAGGAAGAAGGGAACGCTCCTCAGCGAGCTGCCAGCCGCACGGGCCAACGACGTCACAGTGTTTCCTGCTCTCCATCGTCGACCAATCGCGCGGCTCTCACAGACGGGCCTCCGCCTCCCTCCTCGCGTTGGAGAGTGGAACAAACTGTACGGAGCAAGCATGAGGTAATAAGACAAAAAGCTGATTTGATTGGAGGAAAACAGAAGAAGTGGTGATTAATGTTGAACACAATCTACTGAATTTTTGTTTGCATAAGTACAATTATTTTATCAGTTGGTTCCAGGGCCAAGCAGTCACCATTATAAAAGTATTAGAGCTGTAATGCCAGCCCATAATTTAACTCGGTGGTCCTCAAACCTGGAGACATGGTATAGGTTAGGTTTTGGGTTAGGGTTAGATGGGAAGAGAAATGTAGGAGGGGTTATCTTAGTAGAAGAGTTAGTTAAATGTATTGGAAGTGAAAAGCATATCAGAGCTACAACTTCAACTGAGAGTCTTATGTTAAATGAATACTAAACTTTTTCAGCCATTTTCAATAGAAAACATGAACATTTTGGAAACTCCTTTTGGAATCTTAAGAGCTGCAAGGAGGAAGCCATCAAGTCCAGCGAAGAGGCTGCAGAGAGAGCCTCTCGACGGATTTGGATCAGAAGGTCTGAATAGTGTGTGAATGCTGATGGGACACATGCCTGGAATTGATCCCCGGCTAATTTGCCTGAAGGAGAATACACTGTCTGATGTTGAAAGACACACAATAAGCTCAGGAAAGAACGTCAGTGATGATGTGTCCCAGCTCATCCATACGATACATCTGTTCACAAAAGAAAACAAAACAAAAAAATTAGACCCACAAACATGAACATTATTCATCTAATTTGTTCCCCAGAGAATGAAAGGATCTGATCAGAAAAAGTTTCAGGGTTGCGTGCGTTATTATTTGTATGTGATCTCATCTCATGTTCTTCCATGCAGCGACTAGGAAAATTGGCGGACAACAAAATTCTCCTATTGCTTTTTAAAATCTCCGGAAATTGTATTACACTCTTGGCCGCTGTGGAGCGGATCGAATCGTGACAAGACAAAGGTGATTAGCTTTTACGTTGAATCGGACCAAATGAGGCAGCTTCACTTTTTTCACATCAAAAGCGGTGCCATATTTCTTTAGAAATTACACCAAATAAGGACAGGGAGGTCGGGCCGTTATAAGACAAGATCAATATTTGTCTTCAAATGGTTGTTTGTCGAGACAACTTGTGCTCCTTTGTCTTTCCTGTGAATTACAAGTGAACATGTTGAATACTGTATGTCAAATTTCGTAAGAGCACGTTGTGTGTTTGATTTGCCCTATGCCACAAAAACACCCCAAGAAAAAAACACTCACCTATGGAAAAGTGTCACTATTCATCATATCAAATTAGTCCGTCTGCCTTCCTCCTTACATGGCTGGAACATGTTAAGCCTACGGCATTTCACTCACTGTGAGCCATCAGCCAGCTATTGCTCGTCTGCACCAAACAACATACCGGAAAATAGTATCTGTCGTTCAGGAGCATGGCCTTAATCTGTTCATTGAATACACTCTGGTCAATTGTGACTTGGCACTTGGGGCGAGTGTAGCAGTGATACAAAAAATCCAGCAGATGGCACTGTGGAAAAAAAATCTATTCAACATTAAAGTAAATGGACTTTCACTTATATAGCGCTTTTCTACATTAGGTACTTAAAGCGCTTCACAATAACTAGTCATTTACCTACTGATGACGCAGCATCAGCAGCAACTGGGGGTTCAGTGTCTTGCTCAAGGACACTTAGACACGGTCTTGATGGTCGGGGGATTGAACCCACGGCCTTTCTGCTGGGAGACGGTGTGTCCTATATTTTGGGAATGAAGGTACTAAAGGGAATGCTGCTTGCAAAGTTGGAAATATTTCTCCTTTCCTCTTATAACCAGTTTGACTTCATGTGAAAACATGGTACTGCCCCCTGTATCTAATCACATAAAGGGATTCTATCTATGTATACAAGTCTTAATACATCTGTTTTTCCATGTTTTACTAGTGCAACTAAGGCTTTTGATAGAATTAATCATGATAAACTGTTTTTGAAATTGCTATGGAGAGGTGTCCTCAAATATTTAGTAAGAATTTTAGTGTTTTGATATGACAATCAAAAAGTTCAGGTCAAATGAGATGAAGGTTTTATCATCTCCTTTTAGTGTTACAAACGGTGTAGGGCAAGGAGGAAGACTTCTCCCATTTTATTTCATGTCTCCATGGATGACCTACCAATTTCAATTGAATGGATGTGGTACAAGTTGTCTTGTGAAAAATACATTAATACAGTAAATCAATTTAATTATGCTGATGACCTGGTCCATGATAGCCCATAGAAGGCTGGTTTGCAACAAATGCTAAAGATGTGATGTGCATAAATCATGAAATTATATACGTATATGTAATTCTAAAAACACACACACAACAACAACAGTGGAATGATAGTAAAAAAAAAAAAAAAAAAAAACAACAACACATCGATGATGGGAACATAATCTTCCCAACATTTGATTTATCAAATAGTCCTAGCTTATGTTACACCACTGCATACTGCTCAATTGCGGTCCAACTATAAGAAGTCGAGTTTACAAAGGCTTTAGGTTTGCTTACAATGATGCACTAAGGCTTCTTCTCCGTGTTTCGTGATGGCATAGAGCCAGTCAGTTGTTTGGAACTAAATGAGCGCCAGCATTTGATGCGCAACTTAGACAGCTGATTTTTAGCTTTATTCGTTGACTAGACAAAACCAATAATCGTGTAATAGAAGCCCTGGTCAGCCCAGTGAAAAGTTGTTATGGATTTACCTCTAAGGTTAGACAGCATTGGTGCAATACTTTGTTTAAATTTTATTTTGATGCGTACGCCCTTGTATCTTTCATCAATTGTTATGGTCTATCGTTTGTGGAAGTGTTTTGTTTTATTTTGTATGGACCTGTTTCTGCAATAAAGGATTGATTTTTTCACGTTCATAAATGGGGTAATTCTAGCTGTACCGGCACTTCAATTATTTTGATATAAAAGACTCTTTTCGTGTTATTTTTGTTGCTTTTCATGAAGAACCAATTGTCCACATGTTGCGAGCAGTCATAAAACAAGTATCACAGTCACTGTTTTATTTGCTTGTGAAAAGATTACTTTCACAAGGATTTTGTTATGTGTGTGTGGGTGTGTGTGTGTGTGTGTGTGTGTGTGGGGGGGGGGGGGGGGTGTCTAAAGCAGGTTTTTCTGGTAAAACACACAAAAAATGTAAAATGTCCCACAGGTCTCTTGAGATCAGTCAAAATTCTTGGCTGGCACAATTTAGCTGATACTTTTGGGTTCTCTGCATTGAAAAAGTACAAAAAAATAATAATCACAGTGGTTTGTGGGGGACCCGATCCGGAGGCTCGGTCCAACAACAAACTGGACTTTTATGACAAGGTTCCACTGTATCTGTACGCACTGCATGGAAAAATAGAACCATTTAACATATTGAAAACTCATATGAATGAGCTGTTTATGAAGAATGTTTAGAAGGACTGTCATATCCATTTTGAGTCCAATGGCGAATTTCATTCCTCCATGTATACTGTATTTTAGTTGAATTTGGAGCTGTTCCCTCATAGACACTTTGCTTACCAGTAAGATGAGCCTTCATTTGGCTGGCTATCCCACCGGTACATCCTGTTTTCCAAAAGGAATAAAAAGGCAGAGGGGATACTGTCCAAAGAGAGTACGGACGAGGCCCTGAGGGAAGTGAGGCAAACAGGAATGCAGACATGGAATCAGCAAAGCGAGCAGGCCTGCTGGGAGCCTCATAAAACTCATAGGAGTGGAAGGGTTATGCTAATACTATGCAAAGGCTCACTGCTTTTGACTCTTCGCATTATAATAAACACCCAGTGAGTGAACGCTAGGACTTATTGTAGCATGAGGAATGAATGGGTTTGTCAAACCAGAGGGGAACAAATATTATCATATGGAGGTTATTCAGTCTCAGTCAGGAACCGCGCTATGGATGACAAAACAGCTATCAATAAGTCGACTTTTGGGACAATGTGAGACACTGCTCCAAGGCAGATAAGAACCTGTGAAAATCAAATTTGTTCCAGTGCTGTGCACGGTAAAGTTGGGTTACGACAAAGCTGTTGGCAACTGTCATCACAAGAATAAAAAAAAAAGGGAGAGATGTTCTCTGTAGGGTAAGGCGTGAAGACATGGTGCGCTGCAAAGTTAAAGTAAAAGCGACAAAAACACCCTCGGTCCAAATTGTGCATCGGTGTGGATTTGTAGTACTTCAAATGAGAAGCAATAAGACTACAGACCATTTAGATATTACCTCCACCAAGCTTGAAAGAGCCTATTGTTAGAAATGTGGTTCACTCTCACAAACAGTGAGATCAGAATTTGACTAAAGTTCAGAAGGATGAGGAAGAGGACAGTAATTCGAGAAAAAAAGAAAACAATGAAAAGAAATGACATTAAAATGTTAATAAAAGCAGCAATTCAGTCAGTTAATTACAAGAACAGCTAATGACAAAGAGTTTGGAAGTAGTATGCTTAAAATGAACAAAAGGTATGAGAGAGAGCTTAGTTTCAAATGGGCTTGCAGACCCTTTCATGCCTATAGACCAAAATAGGACACTCTTCCCCCCTAACTCAGTCCTTAAGGGTTAAGGGCAAAATGCAGTTATTTAGTCACATCTTCTGCCTCTGTGAATGGCCATTTTTTTTTTTCATACTATCCTATCAACCAGTCAGCTATGACAGGGAATTACATGAATATAATTGTTCATATTGTAACTAAAACGTCTGACTAACTGTTGAATTGTACATTCAAATGTATTCTGGTGAGGGATTAGGATTCAAAACGATCCCCCCCATTTAGCATTCCCTAAATTGAAGTGCTTGGGCCTGAGTTTTATCAATTGCACTCAAACACCAGGACAAAACAATGTATATGCCTTCTATATCACAGTCGCTGCCATGTCACAGGTGTGTGACAGTAACTACCCAAAAGGTAGCAACATTTGATAGGGAAATTGAAATTAAAGACCACAAAAATAATTCAAGTACAGTCAACATTTATTATACATAAATACATAAAATACAATATAAACAACTTTTTAAACCACATAATTCTTAAATGGTTATCATTCGGACTGAGAACAGATCATCATACATCAACAGGAACTCCATCATTCGAACTGCTTCTCAAATCTGCAACACCAGCGAGCTCAAACTTGTATCCTCCGTCAATCACAGGAGCACTGTTCCATTCACTTTGGAGCTTAAGATCATAATACAGACACTCCTGTCACCGATACAAAGACACTGCAGCTGAGCATATTAAACATTTGTACTTTCCTAAAACCTCTGTATTTTGTCATGTATACAAATTAGGAGTGCCCTGGTGCTCCAGAAGAGGGCCTACTGGCATCTCTTCCCAGGGATAAATAGTCACGCTTCATGAGAACATTTCACTGAATATGGCACCATCAGGATCTGTGACTCCAAGCTTAGAGGTGTGAAATGACTTTCAATTAAAAAACAAACAAACAAAAAAAACAATAATAATTACCCGCTCTGCATGCATGTATGTGACCAGTAAAAATAGCCTTGACGCTGATGATACTACGGCAATGTGAAATCAACCTTTGAATTTATAGTGAATCACCTACACACACAAAAAAAGTCTCACCCACCACAAGGCATTTTTGGGAGGAGAAGGGCACTACACAAATCAGGGTCATGGAGTCTCAGTCACGCAGTAGGTGAAGGCCTACATAGTTAATGACAGTTTTTCTCCTAACTTTACAGTCAGTTACATATTAAAACAAACAAAAATATCCCTTTGTCTGGGGTTAAGTATGACTTGGATCATACTTTAGAGTCTGTTTCTTTTTGTAAGTAGAAAAAAAGCTAAATTGGGAGCGAAATGCAGCCTGCCGCAAAACTGCCCTGCACAGCTGCAAATTTATTCATCTTTGTTGTGGTTGGTGTTCATGACGCCATTTGTGTGGTGGGCCCACGTCTGGGCTTGCAGGACTTTGGGCAGGCGCTTGCCTTTGGTGTAAGCGTGGTACCAGAAGTTGAGGAAGAGGAAAAGGAAGATGAGGCCGTACAGACCGATTATGTAAATGAAGACTGGGAACTGGTAGGGGCAGTCCCGGATGAAGAAGTACTGCGAGATGTGCGTGGTCACCATCACAAATTGGATCTGCACAAGAGAAAAATCCAAGACTTTATGCTCTTTCATACACTATCAATTACTTTCAATTTTACTCAATGTATTTCTTGCCAAAAACAAATTTCTCTCAGCAAGTTCCACCGAAATACAATATACTTTGAAACGGTAGTGTGGTAGGCTTACGTGTTAAATAATTACCGGTAAATGAGTTTTGAAAAATAGTTTTGGAACGAAACCTTTAAAAAGAGCCTGAGAAGGCAGAATATTTATTGCTGGCTGCAAATAAGCGAATTCTGTTCACCTATCAGTTGCAACAAAGTGATGAGGCAAAACCAGCCTCAATTTAGGGGAAACATGACATACCAGTTGAATGGTGGTGAGGTGTTTCTTCCACCACAGGTACTTCTGGTATTTGGGGCCCAGGGCGGTTAGGCCGTAGTAGGAATACATGATGACATGGACAATGCAGTTGAGCAGGGCGTGGAAGGTCCCCATACCACCTTGAGGAGCAAAGAGACAAAGCCTATTCTTAAAATGAAGTGAAAAACGGAAATGGAAAATATGAAAGAAGAAAGGAGCTTTTGTTACCTGCAGCAAATCGAACGCCAAACCACCAGGTAAAAGGCATGATGGAATGATGGTACACGTGAAGAAATGTCACCTGATTGTTTTTCTTCCTCAGCACAAAGAAGACCTATGGAGGCAAAAAAGACAACGTGAACTGCTTGCCAAATTGTCTTGGGCTCACTGAAGGCATAAACCACAGTCACTGCTACTTACTGTGTCCAACATCTCAATGAACTTTGAGAAGTAGTAAAGCCAGCATGTTGCCGCCATCTATTGGAGAAAGACATTCAAAATTTAGTCACACGTTGTACAGCTATGTTGCAGTTTTTGTACACCTACACCTGATGCAAGACTTATACTTAACGGCAGACGACGTAACCAAAAAATAACTCTGGTGTGTAAGTGCAGTCTGAAACAGAGGACCTACCCTCATCGCTTGTGGCGAGTCAGAGTAGTCGACGAGGTCACAGTGGAAGGAGTATCCCGTTCCCCATCCTGACATGACAAACTTAAACACACACATTCCAATTAATTGACAAGCAACTGTGTCAACATGCTTTTCAGTCATTAATATTGCACGCTCAAGCAAAGAAAATCATTTGACACATCAGATGTTGCACCATCTTATTTGCGTCATGAACAAGTGCCCAGAATGACAGCGAACGCACCTCATAGCACATGTAGAGTGAGAGCGCCACCACACTGAAGTTGTACACCACCAGAACGCCTTTGAGGTCAAAGGCTTTGCGGTTCTCCATGATACGAGGGCCCAATGACATAACAAAGAAGATGTACGCCATGATGATGACGCTCTGCATGACGGGAGATGACATGAGCAGCCAATCCGCCGTACGAGAGTCTGCAAAAGGAGATCAAACGAATAAGATGCCAAGTTTCTTGACGGTGATAGATTAAACCATGTGGGGGGCGGAACCAACCTGCATTCCGGATGAAGCCATCATACATGAGTGAAGCCGAAGACTTGATATCATAAATCTCCATTGCTTGATCCTAATAAGGGTGAGTGGGGCGGGTTAGTTGCGATGCAGTTTCATGAATATCAAATCAAATCACTGGACTTCAAGGTAAAAATCAGCATGCTTGCTACAGCCCGAAGACTAAAAGGCAGGAGAGTGTGCGTGCAAGACACGAGGCAGGCCACACAAAGCAAGAAGTGTATGGGCAGAACAATAAGTGACAGTCTCAAAACAAACAGCGAGATGAGCAGTCTACAAGTCATTATTGGGTAAAATCTATTAGCCTTAGAAATAAGAAAATAAATGCTACTATAAATGCATATGTACGTATATTTTATTCAGTATAAACATGCATGCATCCCATTATTTACATATATAGACCAAACTAAAATTTACTGTTCTCAGCTTTGGAAACAGATTATTACCAGTATAACAAGCAGATATGAAAAATATGGCCCAAAAAAATGTATGAACTAAGATGGCTCAACAGTTGCAGTTTAAATGTTTTACAATTATTAAGAGGTGGGCAGTTCCTCAGTGACTGACCAACGTTTTGCCATCAGACTGACAGACACTTTTTAAAAACGACCAATTAAGACAGATGGGGCAGTAGATTTGGTCTGTTTTAATCGTCAACTCCAGTATCACCTGTCACTGTTTGTAATAGTTTTTCACCTCAGTTAATTCTTCCACATTTCCCGGAAGGTTTAAACTGCCAAATACTTGGGAGCATGGAAGTGTCAAGCACACTGCAAGTGCAAGCAGACATGCGTGTCCTCAATGTATTTCATGAATAACATTTTCTCTTGCTTGAAACTGGCTAGCATACATGTGGAGGTCAATGCTTGCGCTGTTTTTCATGAACTGAAATGCACACTGTACAGATTTAAAGTCCAATCATTGTTTAGAGCTAAGAATTAGGAGAAGTGTTATTTTGCTTTTTTTAAATATGATTTGAACTAATTGTACATATTTGGGCAATGCATTCTGGGATGCCTTTCCATTTAAATGAACAATGGGCCCTGACTGGCTCTTATCCAGATAATGTAGGATAGAAGTTTTTAAATTTCTCCCAAGAAGGCATTATCTAGTAAATTAAGATCAGATTTTTTTTTAACCCGTAGTGTATGTGACAGTCTGACAGAGGACATGCGGTCAAATGACATTCTTATATTAATGTTTTGATTAATTAAATGACATCGACAATGATTGTGTTCTCAACTGTTTCACATGGCTGACCGGATGAACCGATTGCAGAGATTTAAAACTGTTGGAAGCACAATAATGCTTCCTCGTGGATGACATTACAAATAATAGTCTAGTCGCAACGCAAACAGCGCTTACATATAGTCTGTAAAGTACACTCCGATTACATATGTTTCATAACGGACCATTGGCTGACTGAGCGACAGGTTGCGGTACAATTTTCGGCTTGAAGAAATGGGGTGCCACAACGTCCTCTCATTAATTTTAATACTTTGGTAATTTTCTCAACAGAAACAAACGTGCACGTTTCGTTCATGTTTTTCCTCTCAATGCTAAATGGAAAACTAAATGAAAACTGGAGGGGGGGGGGGGGGGGGGTAATGAATTGATCACAACAGTTTGACCTAACAATGACTAATCAAAAGTTAATTGTGGAAAAAAAGGCCTATCAAATACGTTGATCCGACAGGGGCAGACATGTTTGACAATTATTCATTAAACGTACTATAAACACACAGCCCGAAAACATAAATACTGTACTTATGGAATTTCTCAGGAGAAACAAAGGTAAACCTGCTTATTAATTCAATTCGTAATATAATGTGATCTTTCATAGCATACTTCAACTTGCCATTTGTTCATAGCATACTTCTGCATGCCTTTTGAAAAGCTTAAGAGGAACAATATTGTACTTCTTGACACTGGGAAATTCTAGCACGGTTTGAAGTTACAAACAAGTTGCTGTGTCAGTGACTCCAAATTCTACGATCAATAACTGTGCTCAAAAGAGAGCGAAATAGTTCTTAATTCATTTGAGCAAGGTGTGAGACTCCCCTGGTTCGTCAAACTGGCCGTACTGGTTCTCTGAAATAAGACCAGTAGAGACAGAACAATGCACTTGGAGGCACACGGTATTCCTTATTAGGGAATCGCTGAAGTAATTTGCTAATCATAGCGGAAGTGCACGTGAACATAATATGAACGGAAGTACAAGTAAGCAAGACAAAATAAAAGCGTTTCTTTTTTTGGCCACCCAAAAGGTTTTCAAAGATCTCCGATAAAATACCACAATTTTCTATCGGCCCCCTTTAAACAAGATATGACCAATATTCAAAGCACCAATTTTGATAAGTCAAACGAATCAATCCACTTCAAAAAGACGCATTAAGAAATTGCATTTAGCGAAAGGGGGGGGGGGGGGGGGGGGGGGGGGGGAATGCTCTTTGAAAGACCAAATACCTGTAGTAGCACTTTTGAGTCACCACATTGTCCCAGTAGTCACTTTTTACAAGAATAAAAGAACGTTTGTGGCACTGATGAGGTGACGCAAAGGGTGAAAAACAAGTCCAGCAGCTACTTGCAGCAATTTCAACAGTTTAACCGTAAAAATGCGCGGAATATAATGCTTAAAAGTTAAACATTTTACCTGTTGTCGTACGTTGCAAGCAATGAGCAAGAACCCCTTCCTGACCTTGAACTGTGGTGAAAAATAAATTAAGAAAAAATAAATTAAAAAAAAAAAAAAGAAAAAACCCAAACCCTTGTAAGACTTCCAAATCACACAGGTGCGTCTGAGCTCTGTTCACGTGCTAATGAGAGTCGCTCCGGGTGTTATTTATGGCGTTTTCCACGGGGCGGGATGTCGAACACCTTGGAAGTTGCTGATTGGCCGGGATCGGTGGACTCAATAAACTGCATTCATTCTTGGGCAATACCTCATAACGTCACATTACGTTCAATATGCATGCGTCACACACATTCCGTTATCATAATCGATAATCGTAAAATAACACACGGTACAGCACGTCCAATATGTAAAGTGCACATTTGTGCGCTTGTGCTTATTCCTTAAACTGAAGCGAGCACTTTTGGGTGAAAGGCATGAAACAAAAAGTTGTATTTTTTTTCAAATGATATATAATTAGAAATATATCCTTTTCAACGTTTTTTTGTACTACTTAACAAAAATATCCCCCCCCAATCATTTTTTCCCACAAAAACTTTCACATTTATTCCAATCATCTTCACTGCTTATCCTGACAAGGGTCGTGGGCATGCTGGAGCCCATCCCAGCTGCCTTCAGGCAGCAGGCCGGGTACACCCTGAACTGGTTGCCAGCCAATAACAAATGAAAATGATAATTTATAAAAGTTTTTTCACCAGTTCAACAAAAATATTTTTTTTCTGTGAATTTCTATCAAAAAACGAACACCATATCTCAACAGTATTTTTCAACAAAACAACATATTTTTCCCCGTCAATATGAAAAAAATAAAACACATTGAACTAAATACAAAAAAAGGACATTTTATTTTAAAAGAATCAAGACTTTTTTTTTTATATATAAAAAGTTAGAATGGTGTCAAGGAGAGGCCTTGCTTGGTATCATTAAGTAATGTATGCTTCACAATGCAAGACCACCCCCTTGAATGGCTGACGGGTGGTAGCAGCAAAGATAATAAAAACACAATCCAAGACTTGACATACATAAGTGCAGAAGCCATCTCACTGTTCAAACACCTATAGTAAATGTCAAGTCAATCAATCATAATCCAGAAATAGACTGCAATGTTATAATAATTTATGCAATCTTTGAATCTTCTTGTTTGCCAGCGCCATAACTACACAAAAAATATATAGTCCATTGGTGAAACCAGGAAGCACTGTTAGTCTTCATCGCTGCTCCACGTGTCTTGGAAGGCAGGGTTCACTGATGCCTTCACTGCACCATCCTGTTAAATGAAACAAAACTAAGTATCTCCTGTGTTATAAATCTACTTATAATTTTTTTAATGAAGGTAAGGAAAGAGTTATTTTTCTTAATCTTTGTTTTCAGCCAGGATCTGTGAGCAATATTAACCTCTAAATCAGTAGTTCTCAAATGTTTTTACACAAAGTTCCAGCGCAAAAATGTCGTAGCTTTTTAAGTCCTAACATATTGACCAAGACTAAAATACACCGATGTAGACCGAACACAAGTTGCGCTTTTCTGGCAGGGTGTTTCCATATATAGTTCAATGTCATTCACACGGTCAGGCGCAAATGCGTGCCATGCGGCATGGATGAAACGTTTGGGGGGGAAAAACTTGCTCCTTCGCCCATTAAAAGATCCCCAGCAGCAGCACTAGCACAAACAGGCACACGCAGTCTGGTGAAATAAAAAACAATGTCATTGAGGTCTGTACAGTACAGCCGGCTTCCAATATCAGCCAGGACGAAGTTCAAAAATGAGCAAGAGGTTTGTAGAATGGGAAGTGAATTGGGAAGTTGGATTGACAGCTGTTGAGTTGTCAACCAAGTAAAAGAGCGTATAGTGCACTTTCTGGAAGCATGATTCTGAAAATACTTTAAAAATCTCAATTATGGGTGTAGGAAAAGAGCAATGTTTTACACCTGGATTTAAAAGCATTTACACTTCACTGACATGTTTTGAATCTGTATCAATTCATATTATTTACTCAGATAACCAAGAATGCCAGAAAACCAAGAGAGCGTATTATAGACAAGTACATTGGAAACAAACTTTTTCAAGTGTTTTTGCGGGCGCATTTTATACAGTGTGTGTGTGTTACTCATGGGATCTTACAGAGCCGGAGAAATTGTGCAAATAGTTGTATTCTTCCTAATCTCCTTATCTCAATAGCCCCTATCAAATAGAACAGATAACCTTTATGATGAAATAAGAGAGCTCAAAAGCCTCAACCTTTAAAAGCCTCAAAATAACAAATGAACCTATTTAATCTTTGTCGCTAACCAAAACAAGCACGAAAGCTCAGATGGCTTTGATCCGAAAGCGAAGCGGCCGTCATTTTTGGCCGTGCGTCCCAAGGGTGACACCACTCATGGTTTGGTGTGTGCCCTTAGCTTAGGGGACCAATAGTTAGGTTTCCACACAGCATTAAAGTCTGGCCTAGCCTGAACTGATGGAGACTGTTCGGAGGAGGGGCGAAACATTGGCCGAGGCAACTTGAGTGCAAAAGTCAGTTCGGGCGGGTTTGATGTTTGAATCTTCAAAATCCTCCTCCCTTTCTCTTGGCTTGTAATCAAATGGTCACGCCAGAGCTGTACAAGCCTGACAAGGACTAAAGGAGTGAACTAAAAGAGGTTGATCAGCGAGCCCGAGCTGGCACATTCTGAGGCCGAAACTTGTCGCAACACTTTGTGGAGCCAAGAAGAGCTATTGCGGTTCAACTGGAAACTCTGACTGTTGCTGCATATACAGTAGCTCTTTACAATAAAATAGAATGTGGTGATGCAAGTGTGCTTGGTGTGTACAGAACAACATGGCCTGATCGTGTTTTACATTCCTGGCATGATAAGCAAACAATCTCATTGTGTGACAAAAAAACAAAACTAAAGTCATTTACCTAAGCCATTTATGGTCATGTCTATTAAGTGACTCAACATGTCTGGTGAAAATACATTTTTGGATTGTGAGGTTGTTAAGTGTGTCACCTGATTGGACTCTTCATCCACATCTGGGCCACGCAGAACCGGAACCCATGCCAAGATGTTACCATCTTTACCAGCACTGTACAACTCCTGTATGGCACGAAAAGACACAAATAAGTGAATTTGGTTGAGATATGTCCCAAAATATTGCTTTGATTGTTGACATCAAAAAGCATATGCTGTATAAGCAACTTGATCGTTTTTTTGTATTTTTTTTTGCCAAGCTGTACATCTATTTGCGGGCCAGAACAGGCCCGTGGGCCATATTTTTGACACCCCTTGTTTACACACTCAAGAAAATGGGGACAAGAAACACCTGCTGGGATCCGACACAAATCATATTGCCATGTCAGCAGGGGTGGCTTCTTTGCCATGAACCATAAGTAGTAAGCAGCTTGACTGCATTCTAATAACAATGTACAACCAAAACACATGCACGAAACAATGCATTGGAGGTGCTGTGGGATGGAAATCATTCATTTGTGCACTGTATTCTCTTCTCTCACTCGTAAGCTCAAAAATGACCCATCAGGAGCAATTGGGGGTGAGACAATATAGCCCAATCCGGTACATCTCACCTGGTAGTGCGGGTGGAATTCGCAGCAGTCCACATGGCTGTAGTGACCCCGCAGCATGGTGATCAGCTCGCCCGAGTGGAGGCCGTACACGGCCACTGAGCTGCCGCACGGCACAAACACAAATTCCGGACTGCAGCCCTGCGACACTGTGAACTGCCGCCTTTTGCGGCTCCCGTTTCTCACCTTCCCGTAGTTCACCTGAGGGGGACGGGTGAAAACTATGTTTATGCCAAAACCAGAAAGCTGATTGATTTGGTTTGTGCCCGTCAAGACTACATTTACACAAATTGGTAAAGGCAATATCGAAAACAGATTAATAGATTAACAATAGGTATGCAGTGAAATGAAAATGTTTGGTCAAAACCGAAAACCACAAATAAAAAACGGTTGGTTGAAAACCGAATGACGGGGGGGGGGGGGGGGGGGGGGGGGGGGGGGGGGAATCTGCAAAATGCCCAGCGGCAGCCAATCAACTGTAACATCATAAGCAGCATCCTGCACATGACTGATGAAAACACAATAAAGCTGCATGGTATGATGATACTTGTTCTTGTTCAAAACTGGAAAAATCCACAAAAAGTCAACAACTTACACTACTGCGTTGGATCTGCGTCACAAACATGACGGAATCAATTATTGCTATGGCAATGTTACCGCTGCTTATAATGACATTAAATTTGCAGTACACTCTCGACGGGAACGTGCAATTGGGTGGGGGAACAAGGCTGGAAATGTAGGGATTGGGATTGGGCCAATAACACGTAGGACACTGGCCATCGAGCACTGGAGTTTGACACCTGAGTTTAGACGATGATGTCATACTGCCGCCAGGTAAATATGTAAGTAGACAACAGGTTATGTGAATGTGTTTATAGGTTTAATTAAGCAATTGGATAGTTTCCACGCAATAGAATTAGTCATGAAAGAACATACCAATGTGTTTTCCCCAGTGGCACTGTTCCACAGTCGCATGCGATCATCAGTCCCAGACGTCAGAAGGTAAAGGCCGTCGCTTGTGAAGCACAGGCCATTCACTCTGCCATTGTGGGCTGTATTTACTTTGTAGTGACAGGAAACAAATGGTTAGCATCAAACCATAATTGCCAACGTCATTTTAACTTGCTATCACAAGATCAATAAAATATAAAATTGAGATGGGGAAAAATAATGAGACTGAATCGAAGCAAATGGATTCACTTGTTGAATTTTGTTTTTTGCAATATTTAAAAAAAAAATGGCTTAGGCAATCATGCTATTAGGGAATCGATTAGACAGTCAGCCAAAATTACTGTTCACTCACGTTTAAAAAGACAAGCTCATGTTGGCCTAAATGTTTCCCTTACGTGACAAAAATTTGATTATCACCATCAGAAGCAAGGAACCTAATACGGCCCACAATGTAATTCAACAATAATACTTATTGGCACTGTTATGCAAAGCCCCAAGACACTGAACTTACAAAACCGAATATTGTATAGACTAGTAAATTGATTTTTGCACGTATATTTATTAACGTGGCTCTAACGAATGATGTGTGTGCGTGTAAAACTTCACAAAACTGATTGGTAGCGCACCTGCCTCAGTAGCGGCTTTTGACTTGTCTCCATTGTGCTGGTCCAGAGTGAAAAGGCAGCCTGACGCCCGACGCACATCCCACACTCTAACTTTGCTATCAGCACTTGAGGAGACAAATCGGCATAATTGTTTTAATCCATGGCAAGTTTTTATTTGTTCAAGCACACACATTCTATCTTCATACATCAAAATGCCATTCATTACATCCTGCCAATCACTCACAATAATAAACATACAGTGTGATAAAATCCACACTTCTTTGACGGTGTCAATCAGAAGTGAATTCTAATTGTTAAAAGAGAAATTGGGCAGGTCCCATTGTTGCCTTTATTTGTTACTTCTCTGCATGTGAGGAGGTAACACGCAGCCAAATTAAACAGCACAAAGATGTCACCGCATGCCTCTTTTGTGCCAGTTGTTTTCAAAATCATTTACAGTCCATAGGGAGAGCAGTACATGGGTCCCACTAGATTAATTAGCAGGTCTAATGTAGCATAAAACAGGTGGGAGCTGCATCTACCATATGCTTCAGTGACATGTCCGCTGGGTTGCTAGAGACCATCATCTTTGACTTCAAGGCTGCCATGTGGCCAGATGGCCAGAGATGGGAAAGACAACAAGAGCCAAAGGAATGATATTTCTCTTTGATGGGTCTCTGCGGAAGAATTAGACTCGCCGGCTTCCATCCATTCATCCATTTTCTAGAGCCGCTTATCCTCACAAGGGTCGAAGGTTTGCTGGTGCCTCTCCCAGCTGACTTCGGGCAGTAGGCGGGGGACACCCTGAACTGGTTGCCAGCCAATCGCAGGGCAGAGACGAACAACCATTCACGCACCCAATCACACCTAAGGACAATTTAGTGTGTCTAATATACCTGCCATGCATGTTTTTGGAGTGTGGGAGAAAGCGGGAGTGCCCGGAGAGAACACACGTGGGCTCGGGGAGAACATGCAAACTCCAGACAGGAAGACCGGAGCGAGGTGGATTTGAACTCGGATTCCTGAACTGAGACGAACGTGCTAACCATCTATATTCTATATAAATATCTTTCCCAGTTTTGAAATTGATGTGTGCCTAACTCCAAAATTGTGGCAGTCTTTTTTTAAGAATTTGAATGAATCAGATTTCAATTTCCAACTCTTGAGGGTCATGCATGCTAAAAAATTAAACTTTCTTCCCTATACCTTTGAAGTTTTCAAAATCAGTTGCACTTGTTCGGTCTTTCAAAAATGTTAAAATAGTACCTTTCATTTCTTTCCTTTGCTTTCAAATGTCTTTCAATCTATTGTTCATAAAAGTGTTTAAAACTTGTCAGTGGATGTTCTTTTACTAATTTTAGTGAGATACTTATGTTCTTTTCACTTTGCCTTTGCATGTCTTGCTGTTATATTTGTAAATGCTTTAGGTCAGTGGTCCCCAACCCCGTGGATCAACTGGTACCGGGCCGTGTGGGCTGCACCCGAAATAATGTTTTGGATATGATTTATTTTAAATGGAGCATGACCGTCTTTATGAGGCCAGTTTTTTCCTATAGCTTTGAGATGTGAATTTAAGTTGGCTGTAAACGGTGCCTACCTGGCAGTGGCTAGGATATGTTCGTATCTGGGTGACCATCGCACAGACAGGACCTCTGCTCTGTGACCTAAGGCGGGGATAGATTTGTTATTTTATCACCAGCAAATGTTATTCCAAGTGTCTTACTGCATTGTAGTAAATTAAATTATCATGAAGAATTTATTAATTTGAGAGGTTAAATTGAAAATGTAATTAAAAAAAAACAATCATTGTTTCAGAACAAAAACCCAAAATGACTGTTATTATAGCCTAGTAATTGGTAATCTCCAATGTGTTAAACTAATCAACGTGTACTACTTTTGAAACTACTAAATAGATTAAACTTTCTGCAATATTCAAATTTATAAATGGGTTTTGCATCATGGGAATTCAACTTTTAACCATGTTACAAAGTTGATTTCTCACCTTAGACACCATCAAAGTGTTATTTCCCTTCATTGATGCATTTCTAATCATTCCTTGCTTATTCTGCGCTCAGCACTCGTCTCGCTTGAGCAGACAAACATGAGTAACTGCTGCATGCTTAAGCTCGAGAACTCTAGAACATGAATTCTTGTGGCCAATTTAGACTGTTTACAATTCCATACTCCCAAGTATTTGGTAGATTTGGAAGATTTGACTGAGTGGGGTGACAAACCAATAAGAAAAGTGACAGGTGATACAACAAATTAAAACGACAGAACAAATCTACTGTTCTGTCGGTCTTACTCTGTCATTTTTACAGCATTGAACAACATGAAAGGGATGAGGCAGCCACACGGTGAGAGGTGCGGCTTCAGTAAACAAGACGTTTCCCTTCTTGGTTAGAAATATCTGTACCATAAAATTCATATTTAATAAAAACGGAAATGTGTGAATACACTGTTGAGAATAATTATTTACCCCACTTCTTTTGCCACCCCGCCCCCTTTATCAGACTTAAGAGTCAGATCACCTAATCAAAGCTAATTCTAGTTTCTGACTGGTGAGTTGATTGTGATTTACCGCAGTGTTTGGAAATTCCACTGGGCAAACCCAGGCCTGGTTAAGTGCAATAAATGTGCAAATAATAGAAACCATGAATGGGACAAATACATAGGTATTCACAGCACTGTAAATGTGTGTGTTTGTGGTCCAGTGCACTAACCCTGCAGGATGTGGATCTTGGAACCAGACTTCAGGTCACACAGTTGTATATTAGGATTTTTCGTGCCAACTGACAAGATACAGACACAAACATACATAAGGCCAGTGACAAATTCCCTCAAAGCAAAAAGATGGTTCAAGAAAATTCTACAAGGGAGGGGTGGCTGGAGAAAGCTTTCAAAACTGGACTCCCAAGTTGTCAGAAACTAGGTGTGGTGAAAGAGACCACAGATAACATCCGCTAACGGCAAGCGCACCACTAATCCACTCAACACGGGAGCCACTACAGTTGAGCGCATGTGAAGTTCTGCCAAAATACAAAAATAGCCAGTTGAACTGCTGAATGGCTTTTTAAGATCATATTCATTCAAATGTGACTTTTCTAGATCTAAAAACAGGTGTGTCACACAGAGAGAGAGACTTTCCCCCACACTTTCTTGGAAGCACCTGTATGACTACAGCAGCTGGTATGGGTAACCTGTTGTTCCTGCTTGGTGATGTAGTGGTGAAACACGTTCACCTCACATCAGATGTCTCTCTAAACTTAGGAGTCGGGTTTACATGCAACAAATAAATAGCCAGACATTTTTTTTTGACAAGTGTTTGCTTATTCGACTGCGTTTTAATCAGCAAGTGCATGGTTCCAGTAGCTGCATACCTGCGACGAGACTGTGCTTAGTGGCGATGGGCGACAGGTGGTGGCTGTAGACGGTGCTCTCAAACTCAAACATTTCAGCCGGCTGATCAAATTTTAAAAAAAAAAAAAAAAAGTGTGGGAGAGAGGTACAAACAAAGCATGATTACATACATACTTCAAATTAAGAGTCATAATGATTTAATCACCAGAAAGTTCATTATTTCATAAGTTAAATTAAAAAGAACAATTTTGTGTTACTTTTATCCATTAAGTGTTTTGAAGCATTTTGGCATAATCCAGCAAACTTTATTGTTCTTACTTCTTATAAAAACAATATATTTACAGGAAGCTTTCAAAGCACATAAGGGCATAAGGGTATAATCACAATTTTATTATTAAATGTAGTATTTAAATATATTTAAATATATTTGGTCATATTGTTATTTACATGATCATTATTAGATAGGATTGATGTTATTCATCAGAACAAAATAACATAGCCCGTTCATTTATACACTTAAAATATAAGCAGGATGAAGTTTGGCCGGAACTCAGCTTGGTACGCGCTGCAAAGTCCAGTACGTCCTTGCTGTATATATATAAAAGTGTTTCCGTTTTACTTGTGCTATGCATTCTGGCTCAGGTAAACAAAACAAAATATATTTTAAATAAAATAAAAGGCCTTTGTTGACAATGTACAGCAGTTACACAACGAATAAGCAGTAAACTGTTTATTGTAGCCAGCTCACTTTTAACGTCAGAATGTCATATCAGATGTCAGAACGCTTCAATCTTTCAGTCTTACCCTTACCCTATAAAAGGCAAACAGTAATTAATTCTCTCTAAAATCAGTGTATACAAAATCAAACCAAAAATCATGACCACAAAATCATATTAACCAAACCATGGATATTGTGAAGCACATCATGAATACTACTATGCAGTAACCTAAACATGTTTGTGCTTTGAAATATTGCTGGCATAATTCCACAAATCCTGTAATCTGTATTGTCCCTACATTTGAGTGCAATACAGCAAGGCTAGTGGTGGCACACAACTGTACCTTATACACAGCCTTGAAAGTGCACATGCAAATGTAATGGGAGCAAACAAGAAAAGATCGAGTCTAACCTCAAAGCACAAACAGGTGTCTAGTGCAGCAGTGGCGGCTACGATATAAATTCTCCAGCAAATATGAAAAAGCCACGAGTCAGCCTATCAATGGAGCACAAAGTGGAGCCTATGTTTGCGTAAACATTCTTCCCATACACAAAAAGAAGTATGAAAACATGTTATAATACAAAAAGAAAACAGACAAAAGAAAAGAAGAACATAACAAAATAAAAAATGTGTGTCCTTTCCTTGAACCTCTAAGGTAACTGTGAGAACGGTCAAACAGTACTGTGGTTTTTCTCTATCAGACAGTGGCAAGACTTTAAAAATTTTAAATTAAAAACTTTAAAGTCTTAAAACACACTGAAGAAGGCAAAAGATAACACCAGGACATTTCAGGTAAAATCTCTTAGAAAATTTAAGATTTTAAAGTTTTTATTTTTGAATTTTAAAATGTTTAAGTCTTGTCACTGTTGGACAAAAAGGAAAACAACAGTCGATTTTAAACCATAAACAGAATGAAGGTTGTTCAAGTGGTGAAACCGTAGCCCCGCACAGAATCGGCCATCTGCGACAAAGTGACATAGGATGGCAGAAAGCGTGACGCAGACAATAAGAGACTGGACAAAGAATGAAAACAGAAACAAGTGGGCGGCATCAACAAATCAGCACAGTGCAGCCTCCAAAGGCGGGCACTTGGACAAGATTCGCAGTTGGAGCGAGTGAATGCTCCTTTGTCTGTATATGCACTGTAATTGACTGGCAACCCAGTCCGAGGTGTACCCCGTCAGCCGGGAGACTCTTCAGCTCACTTGTGACCCTAATGAGGACAAGTGCTATGAGGGAATCGATGGTTAGATGCATGGTAGACCAGACGTTGAACTCGGGAATCAATTATTACACAACTTCAGCAATAACTCACTGTCAGACATGTATAAAACTGCCGTGGGAGTAACATATTTTACCTTGAGAGTCTCTGTGTCCCACACCTTCATCGACTTGTCAAAGGAACTGGAGATAAACATGCCAGTGTCATAAGGATACCACTGGACCGTCTCTACACTGAATTTGTGGGCATACTTGCTGGATCTGTATTTAATTACATTGGATGAAAAACGTTAACGTCATCAATTATGTTCAATGTAACTGTTGCTGCACTCTAGTGGACATAGTATGCAAATGTGAACTAAGGTCACCTGCCAATGGTGGAAACAGCCTTGCAGGTGTACTGTTGTTTTCCACTGAAGTTCTCCAGGTCATAGATGACAATCACCCCATCCGCACCTCCAGACAACATGCTAAACGCACACTTAAGATATGTTAATTCGAATCAAATACCATTCAAAACAGTATACACTGAATCTCTGCTTATTCAAGAATTGTCATAAGCGCTCGCCCCTATTCACCATCGTTTCTGTGGAAGCCAACTAACAACTATTCGCTGAAGCACTCACCTAATCACACCTATCCGTACAATTTAATGCACTTTCTGAAACATTCTGAGAAGATGCCAAAACAATGTCCTACTTTTGTCTATTTGAATCTCTTCAAGACTCAACATAGTTCCTTGGCACCATGATACCAAAGGATAACAGTAAAGTATGAGTTTTATTGCTTTGGCGTGATTTATAAAAACAGTAAAAGAGTTTGAGTTTAAAAGGGAAAACAATCCCCTTAAATTTAGCATTTTGCAACTATAAGAATTTGAAAACATGAGTACAGCTAGTAGTCCATTACAACCGTAGTAGGATTGTTACAGTTTGCAAAAAGATGGCATACAACTGTATCATGTATATTTCCAGCTGTATGTTCTAAGTTCGAAACCATTCACAAATTTCAAGACAACTATATGGGGTGTATTTATGCGCCTTTCCCACTGAGGAGAGACTGTTTGCGAGTGTTGACAAAGGTAACACACATTGCATTATTGTCAGGGTTCATTGAAGGTCGGAAATGTTTTCCAAAACCTTTGTCTCATTTTTGATGACCATATGAGCCTCCTGTAATTTAATATTGATTTTTACAGTGGTACTTAGGAGGCCATTTTTTAAGTAATATTAAAGTAAACTGTCTGAGAAACTGTAATTGTATTTTAAACCATTTTTTCACATATATGAGAGAGTGACTGTTCATAATCTCAATACTTCTGAATCTGAATACTTATTTTTTTTCCCCTTTGCAAATGCTACTGTGCTGTCAATGTCATCTGTGACTGTATCTTTCTTACAATCACAGGAGACAGGGACGATGGAACGTAAGGAGGTGGTGTCTGGGGTGTGTCTAATGCAGTGTTTCCAAACCTTTATTATGCACCTTTATTGACCCAGGAAACATGTCAATTCCTGTATAACGCCGATCAAGGCATTGATTTAATTGGCTGGTGTTCTTCACTTGGTCCCAGTGCTTGTAGTCGATTTTTATAATGTTGTTCGATTGATTATGGAGAATGAAAATGCAAGACACAAAAATTATCCTTTTAAAACGTTCAGGGGACATAACCTCATTTGCGCCATCTTGTGGCATCGCGGGGCATTTCAACCAGAAAAGCGCACAAAAAACACGAATTGGGCAGAAAAATGCGAAACGCGACCAATCAAGAGGTAAACAGTAGTTCATAGAAAAGAATATTAGGTATTTGACTCACTATTTGCCTTCTATTACTTCAATGTCAACGGTATTGACACCATTTGCGTGGATTCTGTCCATATCTCTGTCTGCGTTCAACTGCAGGCTTAATACCCTTTAATGATTAAACAGAAAGAGAGAGCGAGAGAGGGGGAAGAGTACAATTTAGGCAGGCAATATAAGCGAAAAGAAGTTCTTTCACCTATAGCACTTTAAAAAAACTTTTTTTTTGGTATATCACAGCAAAAACACATTTGTTTACCTTCTCGTCGACTCCGCGCGCTTCAGTCGCAGAGGGTCATCCAGACCGGCCCTTCTTGCATCCAAATAACCCAGCATTATTCCAAATAATAGAATAGGGGTTTACATTCAGGCACTTAAAATATTTGATCGATGCTAACAGCAGCGATAGCGTGCTATCTGGAGTAAGGAGGTGAATTTCTTTTCTACAAATAAACTCATTTCTTCGACTACTAAACATCATAAATCTTCCGAAGCTTTAGAGCGGCAATATCTACAATATTGTGCACGCTTAAATAAATGGATTTGTTTTTAATTTTCTTTTCCGAATGAAACAAAACGCCATCTCGAGAAGGAATACTTCCGGGCAACAAATGAGCGGATTGGCTCAGCAGAGCTAGATTTGTGACCAATCAGAATGTGATTTGTTCAATACTAGCATGACCCGCAGAAATACTCCATTTTCAAATAGACGAGTTTAAGACAGATGACCAACCAGAACGAAAGTATATTTAATGTTCCCCGCCTTCTGGAACAAAGCATAAACAACCTACGGCTGTGAAACAATCCACGTGAAGCGCAAACAGAAAACTTCAAGGGGCGGTGTGTAAACCCCACTACAAAGTTTAATTAGATGAAAATAAATGTGTTTTGTCAAATCAACAATGTTTTATATATTTTATCTATCTATCTATCTATCTATCTATACATATATATATATATATATATCTATATATCTATCTATCTATATATATATATATATATATATATATATATATATATATATATATATATATATATATATATATATATATATATATATATATATATATATATATATATATATATGTAGGGCTCGTGATGACTAATTATATGGAAAATCATCTTTCTTTTAGCTACAGAAAGCGAAGGGGAAAACTTTCACCAACGTAATTCAAGTCAAGTTTTGGATATTAATTTGTGTCTCATGTGCAGCTGAGCAAGTTTCTGGTTTTCATGTCATTCACAAATAAAAATGGAAAAAAATAGGAAATAGAAGGTTAGTATGCCAATCGTAAATAAAAAAGGAGAAGGAAGAGAAGGAGGTGGGGGTTTCACGACAGTGCACAGCGATCGTTTTGGGAGTTAGGATGACTACTGTAGTTATTCTACGCATTTGAGTTCCACCAAACACAAAAGAAAATGCCAGGAAAGACATTGCGATACCACAACAATCTACTTTACCCTATAGCTTCCTTTTAAATCGCGGACGGCCCACTGCATGTGCCGTGGTAATGCCTGTTTTTATTTGTTGTGTGCCTGGATCGCTGTCTTGCTTTCTATTTGACTGGTAAGCATTGTTTGCGTTTAGAAAAAGTGTGGGAAGTATTGGACTTTTCCATGGGAGTCCGTGCTGTGCGGTGTTGACATATTTGCCCAAGTTTGTAGATTCCGCATGATTGTTCAGTGAAAGCAATGGCAAAATGCTCGCTCTCTCTCTAACTCGATGTATGCTTCCAAAGTATGGTCTCTCTGAGACACCGTAGAGCATGTGCTACATTCATGTAACACCAGTGAACGGCAACTCTTTATTCTACACGATGCGGATTTAGATTATTTAAACATTCTCATTTACCTGTAAATATTAATAAAATGGGCGGCGCTTTACGGAGGATGTTCTGTGTGGTACATAAGCACGTCGGGAGTAATAAATACCGGTACTGTATTACATTGTCCTCAAACAGTAGACCTTGGCAGACAAGCTATGTCATCGTGTACTAAATTGAACTTAATGCTGTTTGACCTGACAAGACAGTACAAAAAAAAAAAAAAAAAATGCCATAAAGCAGCATCAATCTGTACTCATTTGACTTATTATGAATATGTTCCCTTTCTACCATACTCTTATGGATGATCTTAGCTCCATTAGTCCTAGTGCTTTTATGTAACTATTTGGTCGGGATGGGACAAGACACAAATCCCATGAGAAAAGATTTCTCACGAGATTGAGTCCACGAGAACGAAACAAAAGGAGATTTTTGCAAACTTGGTCATTTTTGTCAAATGTTGCCTATCCTAAATGTTCTAGTTTTTTTGTTATTAAGAAGATTGCAACAAAATTAATGATCTAGTGTGTAAATGTAAACACAGACCTGTTAAAACCTTAAAATCAGATTATTAAAAGCTAAAATGTTAGCGTTATCACATTTGGATCTTAATGAAATTTTAAGTAGAGCTGTAGTATCCAAAAGAATGAAGAAGGAGTGACACAAAAACAATTTGGAAGTTATAATTTAAAAAAAATAATAAAACAAGCTGAAAGTTTGTTCAAAAAGATGACCAAAAATTTAAGACCATCACTCAAAATTTAACAAAAAGCTCACTAAACCACAACAGAACATTTCTTAGTAGTACTCAGTAAGGAGTTGCGTGACAAAAAATAAAAAAATCGCTTGGACATGCTTGCTGTTTTTCCAGATACCTGGTGGGAACATTGCTCTAATTATTGAAGATGGTTTTAGGAAGAACATCGATTGTCTGGAACTGATGGCCATTTTTATTAATTTTCCTTGCCATTCATCCCAAATGTACTCTATGGAATTTAAATCAGGGGCACATGCAGGATGGTCCAAAAACCTTAATTCACGCAGAAGAAATTCTTTGTCATGCGGGGACTGTGAACTGCAGGGTTGTCCTGTTGAAAAACTCAGCTGTCACCACACAAAAATGGCCCTCAGCCATTTCACGACCCTGCCTTTCCTGAAGCTCCAGTGTGCCACTGAATGAAAAAGCACCCCAGATAATGATGGCCCCCTATCCACTGTGCCGAGTAGAAAAGATCTCAGGTGGGATCCGGATGTCATCCAACATTAATAATACGACAAGGAGATCCCACTTGAGATGTTTTCTACAAGGTAAAGTGAAGGACAGATAAAGTTGTCAAAGTAGTGGTGTGCAAGGGTGAGAAGTTCAAACAAGACATAGTGCAGCTACTGTAGTTTCCAAATACATCTTGGGCTCTGATATTAGTCCTCTTGGGGTTGAACTTTCTTCCACTCGGAGTGGCCAACTTCGAGAGGGGTTGAGCATGTGTGGCCAGACATACTGTACTTTTGCTCCCAGTACATTTAGAACTGCGGTTGTCAAAATGTGGTCTTGTAAGGCACTTCAGGGATAATGAGATTTTTAACAGGGTTGAATCTAATGGTTTTTCAATGACATGACAGGGACAATATATCTTTTAAAATTAAGCGCAGCAAAATTGGAACAAAGCAACATACTGCTGAACTGTGGGTGCTCTAACTGCAAGAAATCTGGGTCCTTTCAATGAAAAAGTTTTTAAAATATGTGCTGTGATACCATTTAAACCTCAGTGTAGTGAGAGAAAAGTCATTGTTATAGTTAATACAATACCGAGTCTTTTGCAAATCGTTGTATATGCCTTTTTTGTTTTGAGTTTTACACAGCTACACATTGTCATTAGTGAGGTAATTTTCCAGGAGCCAGAAACAAAGCGAATGTTACACCATCTATATTGTTTTGTTCCGAAAAAGAATACGCTGACTGAGCTACAACTACAAATGTACAGTAGTTCTAAGGGTTAATATTTCAGATATGTATAGTGCAGCACTCGTTACAAAAGTAATTTTTTTACATCCCAAATTGTCTTGTGCTGGTTAAGGAGGGATTTGGCTGTGTGCGTCTGTGTGTGTGTGTGTGTGTGTGGGGGGGGGGGGGGGGGGGGGTCATCATTGAAAAACATTTGAGAGGGGGTTCATCATTGAAAAACATTTGAGAACCACCTGGTTGGTATATAAATCCAACATATTTATTTTTTGCTCCCAGCATTTGAGAAAGAATAAAACGCGATTTTGTAAAATTGAAAACTGATAATTTTATAGTCTTGGCAATTTTTTTCCAACCATTTAATCCAGGATTTTATATAATTCAAATCTGGAGAGCTGCGAGACAACCATTTCAAATAAGGTAATATGATAATGCTACATGGGGAGGTCGGAGCTTCAAACCCAGAAACAGACTTGAACTTTTAAAAATTGGCTTTTTTTTAAGCAACCATGAAAATTTTATTGATTATAAATAAATCTGTTTGGTACAGACGGTCTTTATATTAATTGAACAAGATGTTAAAAATGGACCGTGTGGCAAATGCTACACATAATTAAAGCAAACCTGTGTATAAAAATGTGAAGTCTCTTTGCTGAGGAAAGTCTGACGATAATGTCCATCTCAGCACTATTCCACTGGTGGAGGCAAATGTGCCCCACCCCCATCTAAAAAGATCAGTGCTTGCTGGTAGTGAAGGCAACAGGTGGGGCAGCCTTCATCTTCCACACAGCCATCTTCCTAGTTCCTCTTCACTTTAGCTAGATTCTCCTGACGCCGCAGCCGCCTCCTCTGCTCTTTGTCACGCACCTCGATCATCTTGGCCAGTTTCCACGATAATACCGTGCAGGCGATGAAGAGGGGCGTGAGCGCCAGCAACACGGTGGTCAGGAAGCCGTAGGGGTCCTTGGCGGCCCACTCCACCACGTACTTGGCCCATTCACCCATCGTTTCAATCATGGTGCTGGGAAAAGAAGCGCATTTGCGGTCAAATGAACGCTGGAGCCAGGGAACCGTGTAAAATTATATCGTGGTCGAAAATAATTAAACACAATTGTTTTTAATAGCTCATTTATGGCCTTTCGCACTTTGCGAGCACAAAGCCCACAGGCATTTGTTTGGCATACAGCATAATACAATTGACATTTGAAGGACAAACTGTTGCCAAGGAAAGAGAAACCTTTACAATATCCTTGGTATTGAAATGTTTAAAACAAATACTCCCCAAGCAAATAAACTCTATACATATTTAGAAGAGCTTAACCTATCCTGAACCCCTTGTTTTCGTTTCTTTTTTTCCTTTTGAAATGCGTTGTTATTCACTTTATCTTGTTCTTCTGTTTGTTCTTAAAATGTTATACTATGGTGTCATATACACAAGCATTGTAAGCTGTTGTTTTACAATTTGTAGTTAGTGAGGTGTAAATGCACTTTGATATGAAAATTTGATATTTTTTATGAGGTTGTCCTTTTTATGTTTGTTGTTTATGAAAAAAAATAATTAAATACAAGATGTGACTAGTGCTGTGTTTTATCAGGCTTTGAAGCTTTGACTCTTTTTCCAATATGGACATAACCTAAAATGCTTCACAAAGCTTCTTCATCCCATCACTAGTTTTTAATTATTTGTCGTCAATAATATATATAAGTTCGATAGCCTCCGTGAGAATTTAGAACGACGTTTCTGAAGAGGATTAGCATTAAAGGCTAACTAGTAGCCTAACAACGACCAGAGTTGCAAAGGCGAGAAGCTCGACAAACGAAACGCACCAGCAAATATGCCTTTTAGAAAGTAAGTTGCGAATTTCCGAAGCACCCAACGAGCCAAGTTAGAGATACTAACCTGCGTGCGGTGATTTCCTTTGTTTCTATCGCTGTTTGATTTATTTTCCTGTTTCCGGATGCAGAGCTGGGAAGTATGTGATGTAGAGACGTTTTATCTGGGATTTGTAGTTCTTTACGGTGACGTGTCAAATATTCAAGACGTTTTAACAACGGTAGCTTTGAACAATAAAGCCGAGCAGTATTTAAAAGGGGGCTAAGATTAACATGTCGTAGACTTGCATGAATTTTCCATGCAGACATCATAGCCTTATTTGCAATTTCATAAAATAAAAAGGCATAGGGCCTTGAGGAAAACCCTGTGATGTGTCTGTTAGGGTGTGCTCTTGTCTCACTAATTCCTCCAGTGGAAACAGTAACTGTTCAACTTTGCACATGTCTATTGTAAACATGAACAGTATTTTTCATTTTAATCCAAAATTAAAATCTTTTATCTTATTTAATTTAAAACATCCCAATTGAATTATTGTTTCAAGTAACATTATTCATATGCATCAACTAATATTTGATCAAACTAGGCTGTAGATACCTTAAAAAAACAAACAGTTTGGTACATGGTCTGCATCTGCATCCCATGCAGAAGTCATGGGTTAGATTGTGGTTTTGGCCTTCCTATGTGGTGTTTGCATGTTCTCTCTGTGCATTTGTGGGGAAAAATGAGTTTTTCGTAGGTGACTGAGGATTAATATAGACTTTGGGTAGAGTCAACATTAAGCGATCAATTGTTCAAATGTGGGCATCAAGACAAGAGAAAAAGTGTCAAAAAACAGATGGAGACACAACTTCTTTTTCACTGCTATCACAGACAGCTGACCACAACTACATGGGGGTTTTATTGGATAAAAATAGATTCCCAAATGTCCATAAAATAAAACAAGGATATAGATTGTTCCTTAGTTGAAAACATCACTTAACACCCCTACTTGCTCTCATTATGTTACCTTTAACTTTTTTTTTCTTTTCACGGCATCACTTTCCAAAACTAAATTTAGTTGAGTTCATTACCTTAAATTTAGTAACAGGCTTCGTTATAACATCTGCAACAATATCCTCAGTTGGTCATTATGACATATCCCTCATTCGCTGTGGTGCTGATGAAGTGTTACTTTATATCAGTATGTTTACATGTAGTCTGAAGACAGGGTTCTTTGCTAAAGCAATTGTACCTTTGTTTAGCTTTGTAAACCATAGGTATTTATAACACTTACTTTGCAGTGGTTGATGAATGAAAATGCTGTTCCGTATGTTTACGTATGACTGTTAAGTGCGATCGAACGGACCAAAAGCGGTTATGCGTTGATCTTTCTCAGATGGAGGATTGAGAAGGGACCCGAGTGCAATATTACTCGGGAGCGCGTATATGTGTCTTTTTTGCATCGGTTCTTTTGTAAGCGTGTGTACTTGTAGTGGTCATCATTGAATTCAGCGCATACGAGTCTTGGTAGTGTAAGGCATGAATTTAAATTGGAGTGAATGCAAGACGATCTCGACTCTGTCGAGACGCTTCCCCGAAGACAATTAATTTGGATGTATTCAAACTAAGCACCAGATATTGCGTCCCCGCCGGGGCACTTGTTTAAGTCTACAAGGATAACTTTTTTTTGCAGAAATGAAGTTGTGGCACCGTGTAGTGTAGTGGATAACGCAGGCAAGTCACTGATTTGTTCCCCCGCGTGGACTCAAGGCCCGCTAGTGACATTTATTTTTATGCTTTCGAGAGTTTCACTACTCACAAGGAGCCGCTTTGTTTCGCGGGCTTATTGGTGAACATGACATTTTGATAGTTAAATAATTTCGACGTTGGTTCCAACGAATCTGCAGTCAGGAAACTGAAAACACGTCAACAATCGGAATGGGGGCGGGAGGGCAGTTATTCAGGGACTCAGTTGAACTGTAACGTTTGTAACAAATTAGCGGATTGGCTCAGTATGGATTTGTGACCAATCAGAAAGCGATTTGTTCAGTAATTGCCAGCCCCCCGTGAAAGAGTTGTATCGTCATCAGGACGAGTTAAAGACAAATGGCCAACCAGAATCCAGTTTATTAAATATCCCCCGCCTACCGGAACATTGCATAAACAACCTTCGAACATGAAACATCCCGAATTAAGTGTGCACAGAAGACAACGTTAACGTTTCATTTTACCTGTAAATATGAATAAAATGGTCGGCGCTTTACGAAGGACGTTTGGTGTGGTACGAGAGCACGTCGGGACGGACCACCTAGGGAATAAATACTACTTTGTCCCCGAACAGAAGACATGGACAGGTAAGCAATGTTGTGCTGTGTTAAATTTAATTCGTCTTAATGCTATTTAACCTGACAAGTTACTTTAAAATAATCAAACAGACAAAACGGTTTAAAGCATTGTCAATGTGTGCTCTATTGACTTACTACGGTCATGTTTACCTCTACGATACTTTGCGTTACTTATGCCTCCGAAAATGAAAATTGAGTATATATACACACACACATATATATATATATATATATATATATATATATATATATATATATATATATATATATATATATATATATATATATATATATATATATATATAATCCTTCACTTAATTCCCTTTGCATTGAAATATAGCAATGGAGGCATCTTACAAATCGTCAAAGGTACAGCAATTTAAATATTGCGAAGTTGAAATCCCTAGTTTTGAGAGACACATTTACAGTAAAGGTTTGCCATATTCCTCTTGCATCAGTGCGCATCGTCTACTAAAATCCCAAATTTTCACACATTTGGATTATATGGTGAACATTTTGGTTTCTGGGAAATCAAAATAGAGACCTTGAAGAGGTTGTTTTTGAAGAAATGCCAGAATATATATCTCTGTCAAAAATGTGTACTTTCTTCAACAATGTAAAAGTTGTAATTGCAACATAAGCCTATTTTTGTAAAAATGCATCACATATAGACTTTTTTTTGCTCGTTGAAAAACAAGTATAAACACAGAAGACCAAATAACATAGTTCCACTGAAGTATGAATGACCAACTTTAGCTTGCATCTTTTGATAATGAATATCTTTTGTTAACTATACACTGAGATTTTAGACAAGTCTCTTCCAATGCATTTTGCTCTAGACAAAGTGACTTCAGAACCATATAACATATATTGGATTCAGCCTGGTATATTAAAAAAGTGATCAGTACAAACGGCAACTGTGGCAAGCTGTCAGCATCAAAGTGTGCAGTCATTTAATGCCTTTAAAAGTGCTCTATTTTGGCTGTCCCACCAGCCAAAATAGAGCACTTGAGTGCTTCTAGCTAGTGGCTAATTTATGCTTAGGCTGCACTATACGCTGGATACAGTCATAGTACTATAATATGCCAGCGTACTTAATTCATATTGTTAGCACTTCGAATTAGCAGTTGAATGTGACTTCATGACAAAGTTGTGTCGTTTGTATTGGGCCGGGACTCATGACTTCCACAGCAATGTCATGTGCAATACAATATTGGCCATTGTTGTGACATGCTATTTGAGAAAAACTTGAAAATAAAAGCTTTCCTGTGAAAATACCAGGATTCCTGACCATTAATTATTTGGTAAAGTCACGTTTATTTTGAAGTCTCACCAAATTGGCGGTGTGTTTCACTGTCAGAGGAGTAACAAGGACTGTTCATTACTGTGTAATCCATTAACAAAAAAACGGCCCAAAGATCTTGCTGTGTGCAGGGACAAGAAATCTTGTGGTGTCTTCTCGCAAAATCTGATTGTACGAGATCTCGTTCCATTCTTACTATTTGCTGCTGTAAAATTGACAATAAATTGACAATAAATTGACAATAAATTGAGTGATTTATCATTTATACATCGTAGATTTTACTCGTAATTTGCTACAGTATCATTCAAAAGTGTGCATACATGCACCCTTGGTTTGACACCCTCTTCACCTTTGTAGTACCCATTCTTTACAGCTAGGTGGGGTAAGAGGTTAAATAATATTTATATTTGCTGGTTTCAAAGTTGTACGGTACTTTTTGATTTTAATTTTTTAATCGATAAGTATTAAACGAAAAACAACAGTAATAGACAAAATGATTTAATTGCAGACGTCCTTTCATTGAACCGGATAAATAATAACAGAACCTTTTTCACAGTGAATATGGACAGCCAACTCTCTCCGTTTGTTACCGATTGTTATATTCTGTATAAATAGCAGTGATGCGCATGAGGGGATATATGCATTACTGTAAGTACTACACTGTATGCCTGCATCATTGTGTCAATTGTCCTCCTTTGAAAGTAGTATTAGACTCCTGTTCTAGGTTGCATTCAAAAGCTGGCATTTTTCACAGGGGACAAAGTAAAATTGTCAATTTTATGCATTTGAATGTACTGTCACAAGCATTTTTATACTGCCTGTAAAAGTTAGCAATATTCCTGCCTTTTTTTTCCTTGTCACTGTTTATTATGATTAAGTGTTCATATAGAAATATGAACTCTCCAGAGGTCATATCCAAAACTAGATTTACACGCTTTTGTTCTCATGCATACATTGCCTCTAAGGTTCATTCCATGTCAATTAATCCAATTCCCAATGACACTTCATCAGTTTGCCTAATTTTTATTCTGTGTTAGTGTCTGATGCTCAACACTCCCTCTACTGAGCATTTACACTGACCCTGTGCATACCTTGCACCACGGTGAGCAGCATCAGACATGCACCTTTTAAATAAACCTGTATCACACCTGTCCAAAACCTGAGAACAAAGTAAGTTACATAATGTAAATTGTTTCGCAAATAAAATTTGCCGGAATTTGGAATAGTCAGTTATAAAGTTAGGATTTTTTAGCTTTTTATGCTGTGAATTGGCCCAAATTGACTTGAATCATCCAGAAATCAATATAATGTAAGCAAATTGGAATTTTGTAATAGTAATGATAAAGTTGATAGCATTGATAATGTTTAAATAAATAAATAGTTGCTATTTTATTATACAAATTAGATGTAGCATGAAGTGCAAAATGCCACGTGATGCTTTTCATCAACAACATTTTCATCTAAAAATAATTGAAAACTTAAACTTTATCAAATGTTCTGTTATGTACAGTAATTAATTGATAAAAATGTTGTGATGCTTAATTTGTCAGATAATAATACCTGAGAACAATTGCAAGGGCTTTACCCACAGTTTCTCAATTACTTTTTGCAAAGCCCCCCCAAAGGAAACAGATCAGTATGTAGTCATTTATGAGTATACCTAAAATTGTATTCTTTTTAACATTAACAAAAGAAAAAGGGGGTTACTGTAGACTGGTCAAACATTATTTTGAATCTGAAAAAATATCTTCAAGTGCATCAAAGTGCCTAAAAAAAAAAATTCAATCCTTAAACACATTTATTTGACCAACTGAACTGCTTGATGCTGGAAAAAAAAGACAAAATAACAATACATGCATTTGATTGATTTTATTTTATTGATCTGGAACATTAACACTAATATCTTAAGTATTTTAATCTGAAGAAAAAGGTATAAAACATTGTGCAGATTTTTTTTAACTCACCTTAATCATTAATGTGATTTCGAAAAAAAAATGTCAGCAATTTGAAAAGTTTCTAACTTTGATAATGAGAGCACCACAGCATCACCTAGTGCTGTAGATGTGAAATTACACTGCACAGCGCAAAAGCAAAGCCCGTTTCCCTGTGCGCCCAAGATGTTTGCAGCCACATGTGGCGGTGATTAGTGAGACTGATGTTTGTCATTCCTACCAATCATCATCACTTTAATATCTTATCTCATAGCACTGTGCTGCCACCTATTGGCGAAGAATATTTATTACATGATTATTCCGCAACACAGTGCTCTCACCGCCGACAATGGCACATTGTTTCCAAAATTTAAAAAAGAAGTGAAACTGGATAATTTCCTACAGCACAGCTGACTATGTCTTGTGGAATATGCACATTGGTTGAAAAAGCATTCGTGATAGATCGACAGTATTATCATTGTAAATTTAGAAAATTTACTGCTTGATTCAAACTTGAATGGGTTAGTCATGGGTCCCAAGATTGCTAGTGATCTTAAAGAGAGAAGTAAAAGGATGATTTATATGGAAACGATGCTGGAGATAATCAAGAAATACGAAGCTAGCGTAGCCTAGTCTACCCTTACTAGGGAATATGGGCATAACAAGCGCCACTCAAAAGTAAATAAATCATATTTTTTTAGGATGTTTTCTGATTGTGTGTATATATATATATATATATATATATATATATATATATATATATATATATATATATATATATATAGATAGATAGATATACATACATATATATATATATATATATATATATATATATATATATATATATATATATATATATATATATATATATATATATATATATATATATATATATATATATATAGATATATAGATATAGATATAGATAGATATAGATATATAGCACTTACTATACTATTTTGGTACCAATTCTTAATATGTATGTAGAATTTTGATGTTTTTACCTGGGGTTCCTTACACATTAGCTATTTAACATAGGTTTGGATCGCTCGCCTTACGAGCCCAACCACGGGACGGATTAATCTCGTAACACGGGGGCCCACTGTACATGTACAGTATTTGAATGTTTTTGATGCGCTGTATACATTTCCTATGCGCAAGGATGCATTTGAGAAGGAACGTTGCCTATGATATTAAATGAAAGAATCCAAAGGTTGAGCCTCCTAGCTCAAATGGTCTCCATTATAAAAAGGTGGTTTATTGATATATTTTTTAAATGATATTTTACTATTCAATTATGTGGCTCCGTTTTTAAAGTCAGAAACATGAATAAACAATAGCTACAATCTAGTATTTTTCAGAAATGATCCCATACTAGTGCCATATGTAAAGGTTAAGTTCATGTGAATGGGTCAAAAGTTTTTATTGGCTCCAAACGTTCATGGAAGGTGACAGTCAATGGGGTAAAATGCTCATCATGTGGCCACATGACCAACAAGGGACCTGAAGTGGGGTATCCCTAAGTCGTTTTGTTCCGTAGTCGTATTTGGAATCCTAACCCTACTCCCACTAAAGGCCCGAGTGCCTTGAAAACCTCTAAATACATTGTAGAGTTACCAAATGTGATAACAAATCATTTGAAACACCACCAGCACAAAAAAATCTCCATGATGTAGACGCCCAGAATATCAATAGTATTTCATCATTTTTTTAAAAAAAAAAAGGCTTAATATCACAAAACTTTACACGTACGGTAGTTTTCTGCGTGGGGTCAGAATACATAATGAATTTATTGGTCCGTACCTACCTCACAACAAAAAACGAGGGTCTCCAAATGCAGTCCAAAATTTAGTGTGCAATTCCTGTATCCCAAAGATGGGTATGACACCTAAACTGTGAAGGGCCTTAAATGCAAACTCATTTGGGCTTGGAGGCTCAAACTTTGGATTCTTTCATTCAACATTGTAAGGCACTAATAGAATAAAAATCAGGCTAATTGAGTCGACTCAGCAATATTCCACTTTTAGACCAGAAACAAGTGTGCGGTACTGTATGTCTGTCAAATCTATGCTTGTGTTGTACAGTTGTAGATATTTACTTCAACAGCCTTATTCCACAGTTTGCAATTTTTACTAGTCAGCAAGTATTTAATAAGTCACGTTAGACCAGGCTTTGCTGAGGGCCGTATGAAAGACATAACAAATTAATTTTCTGTGACAGCTCTGATGCAACAGGGTCTCTGTGTGGAAGTGGCTATTGCAAACAACTAGGTAATTCTTATTTTAAATACCTGATTTAGTACAGCTATGATTAATGAAGATAAGGTGGGTATAAAATTGAGGGATGATTTAGTACAGAATTATTTTCTAAGTCATCTTCAGAAAATATGGTGCTGATCCTGATTAAACAGATGATCTACATTCAGTAATAATTAACTATTCGTGTGAAGTTATGTCTTTGTCTGGGGACAGAGAGGCCAGCCTGCAGCAGGCTTGCACGCATGGTTTCATTCTGACTGAACTTGACTTTGTACTTCACCTTTTTCTTTGCAGTTTGCCGGGCAAACTTGCGCCCACCTCATATTTATAATTCATTACAAGGCTGCGGGCTGTCAGACTATTCAAATGAGACATCACACAAGCCCATTTCCCATCACGCTACAGGCCACCGTTTGACTGGCCAATCTCAATGACTGACACCACCGGCCTGGTGGAGAAAACAGAATGCCAGATGCAGACCGCACACACACACGCGCGCACACGAGCACACCAGTGCATCACTAAAACTGTAATATATGCCGTCTATATTTATGTCATCCCCTTTTTCTTGCCACTCTTCTCGGTCCAGGCCGGGGGAAATAAAAGCAGATGCATTATTCAGCCCATATGTCTTGCTAAAGCGAGTGCTTTTTGATCTTAAACTGATAGGCCAAGCGTGGGCTTGGGGCCTTGAGGCTTGGACCGCGGGGCTTTTTTCACTGCCGCATACCAGCGGTCGGTTCAGGCAGGGTGAGCGAGAGCTTTCTCCGCTCTACCTACCTCTTTCTATTCATTTGTTCATCCCCCAGTGCCTGTGGTCCGTTCTCCCACCTTTATCCATGCATTGCTGCTCCCATTTTCTACCTCTCTCGGACTGTTAACTTTAGAAAACTGGGGCGTAAGCAATCTTGCGTGTAGTAAACTATGTATGAAGACTTTAATAGTTTTTTTCCAGAAGACTAAAAGGACGCGGCCGTCTTGTTTTTACCTCAGCCAAGTGCAAAAAGCATGAGGTTATGTTTTGATCCGATATATTGGACAGTATGTTATTGAGCAGAACTACCCAAATTTTCTAATCCATGGTATCAAATCCAATTCCTAAATAGGTCAAATGCGAAACACTTCCAAATCATTAGTAACGAATCCCTCTTGCACTCTTCAGTTTGGTAGGCACCTTTTTGCCTTTACGGCTCTCTTGCATAAAGGTTACCAAATAGTAATGGGGTTTCCGGCCTTCACTCATCTTTTCACTGCTTGTTAGTGACTTGGCTCATCTGCGCTCTATTCTTCACTTCATAAAAGTGCATTTTGAATCTGCAAACACCGTTTCAGATTGAACATATTAATCAAAATGAAAAAATAAAGGAGCTGAGATGCACAGTCTCTGTATGGGGCTGTTGTAGACATATTTTAGTTGAGAGGAGACTCAAGGCCAGCAAAGCGGATTCACAACACATCAACAGATCAAGTGAACTGAGTTAGCACGTGTGTTTTCTTTTTTTGCTGTGTAATACATCCTCAAACATTACAATCTACCAACCTAGTCAACTAATAAATGACCATCAGTGATTTGTCAAGAAATAATCCCCAATACTACCTGGTTTTACCTTGCAAGACTGGATTGGAACAGGATCACTTCACACATCAGACTTTTTCAACCAATTAAAGTAGCTTTGTAAAAGGAAAGACAGAGGGCAGTGCTGAAGGGGGAGGGAGGGTGGAGATGGAGATGGATCTTGAAGTCGCCCATTCTATGTTGCATGACAAATGTATAAACTTGCCATCTCATTTGAGGCTCACTGATAAACGCGTTAAAATAAAAAAGCTAAATTGACTCAATGAAAGTAACAACTGGCTCAGCACAGAGTTGACTGGAAAAGTTCAAACTTTTTATCACATTTCCCCTTGAAAAGCACCAGCACCGAATTATTGATGCTCTATTGCACAAAATAACAATTTCATATGTTTAGATTATTTTTTCTTCCAGATTGAGTTTCAGTAGCTAGCCGGAAACCTGCAACCACCCGTACCTTTCCACTAAAAATGCTAAATGCGTTGCCGTTCATATGGCCCATAGTGGTGTGCATCACTAAAACCTGCAGGACCTACACTAACTTGACATATTCTGATTTTTCAATCAAAGTAGTCAGTTGGACATGTAGTGGATCATTGGGCCTTGGACGATGTCTGCTCTTCTACTTCTGTTTGTGATGATGTCCAGTCTGAGTTGCACCGTGTCTTTGCGCAGACCACTTTATTTTCCTCCAGTGAGTCCGTCCTCCCGGAGGCCCCCGCTCTCTTTTTGGTGCCGCTTCTCGACTTTTCCCCCCTTTGAAGCCTTGCCAGTGAAGATTGCGATTCAGTACAGAAGAGTAGTTCAGCATTGCGGGTTGGGCTGGGCTCAGCAGACGACTTTTCTTTTTATTCCCCCCCTCTTTCCAGTGCCTCACATCAAAACGAACAGGCCTCAGTGTGAAGTGCCTTGGAGAGGGAGCAACTGTCGATACCCACCGCCGCCCTTTTGCCGGTCCGCGGTGTCCTGCTGATGGTTGTCTTTGACCACTGGCTGTCCATCCACTGGTCTTCCCAAGCCTTGTCGTTGGCTTAGCTCCGATGAATATGGATTGAATATTCATTGCCCTCGCTCTCCTGCTTTTGTGCGCTCGCTCCCCAGGCCCGGCCGGCTCTGCCTTCCACTGCATGGGGCGCCGTGTCATGCTAGCCAGATGAAAGCCAAAGACGAACGAGCACTCGTTCGGCGGCACGCCTGCAGCTCCCGACGCCCGCCGTCGCCTTCTTTTTATTTAGGAAGAAAAGAGGCGCGCTGACATTATCGCCCGCTGCAGGCGCATTTGAAAATAATTGCTTGTATGATTGCTATTTTTCTTACCTCTTTGAGGAGGTGTAGCCTTTTGTCTCGGGGAATCAATGGCTGCTCAATACCGGACAGAGGAAAGGCAGTTTCTTTTCATGTCTGCCTGAAAAGGGGGTATTTTTAGCTCTATTCATTTTTAGCAGCGTCTGCCATGCAGTTTTAATCTATCGCTCCTCTCTCCCAGTATGCGAGGAATGGAAGGGATTCACAGGTTCCTCGGAGGTGCGCCACGCTGTGTCAGAGAAAAGGAGCGCCATCACCACCCCTCTGCCTTTTGTCTATTATTTATTTGATCAGCCAGCTCTCTTCTATGAAGTCCAAACTGAAAAGGCCTGTACTAGACTATTTCAGGATGGCACTCTCTCGGGACTGTGAGGGTGGTGCGTGTTTCTGTGTGTGAATGTGTGCATTTGTATCGGCTTTATATTTAAAAGGAATAAACGATAGTGTTTTTTCCTCCCTCCCCGCTTCATGCTCTAACACTTAACACAACAACAGATGGCTCCGTGTCATCAGAGCGTTGATTCAAGCCGCTTATTTTCATAGAAAGAGTCGCAGCGGAGGGAGACGCGGGTCCAAATGGCTGTTTATTTTGCCACAAGTCGTCCCCCGGTTGCCATGACGGAAGGTCTCCCCTGCAGTAGGACATCAAGGTGCCGTTTACCGCGCTATGGTGATGTCCAGACCCGCTACAGTAAATCACACTAATTGATCAGCAGCTTTGCGGTGCACAAGGTTTAAATGAAGGTTGTTTAATCGTTATACAGACTCGAGTGTATTTGGCTCGTCTTGCTTGGTGCCGGTTGCCAAGTGTACTGTAGGCACATGTCTATATGCGTGTGTGCACGTGCGTGATGGAGCATCATGGAGTGGCTTAACTACTAAATTAAAAAGGCATTTGGAAAGATGGATGCTCAAGCTGAGATAAAAGGCAGCAAATTCCAATGGGAGAGAATCACAAGTGGTGTGAATATGCCAGTGTCGCCACAGTTCAAACTTCAAATCTTTGTCTTGAACTGGAGTACGCGCTCATTAGTCACTTCATTTGGTACACCTGCACACCCTACGGCGGGGTACAGTTCATCAGTACAAATAACCTGGCCTAATGTATGAACAAATCAGCAAAGATTTGATTATTTGTAATCCAAAAACCAAATCCAAATTCTCCAGTGATAATCCAAAAATTTTAAACCTTGGTATTGTTATTACAGCGGCTTCGTGGAGCAGTGGTTACCATATCCACCTCGTAGTTAAGGGACCCGAGTTCAAAGTCAGATGGGATAGGCACCAGCAAGCTTGCAACCCTTTTGAGGCTAAGCGGCTATAGAAAATGGATGGATTGTTATCACTATTTCATATAATTTGTGGGCAGTGAATGTCAAGTTATAAATTTGCAGTGATTATTATTTTTTTTTTCAGCAGTCAAATTTAAAATTCACCTCACAGGGCAAGCAAGCTGACCCACAGTAAGCATTTTTCCATGCTGTCTATAGAACACATCTGTCTCCATCAACACAATTTGATATGTTTAATGATCAGTATCTCTGGTGATTGTTAGTGTTAGTTCCTGTGTTGTATTAGCTTTTATTGCTGTATTTTAATTGTGTTTTTGTAGAGGATAGTTAGTTCCCAAAACCTTTGATGTGATAATAATAGTTAATGACTGGAAAAAATCGAATTAAATAATTCATTTTCTAAATCGAGCTAGGCCTGTCCAATATGGGTTTTTTGGCCAATTCTGTTGGTAGTTTTTGGCAGAAAAGCATAATAATAGAATTTGAGTACTCCCAGTGCATTGCAATGAGTAAATTATATTCCGAATACAGGGGTCAACAGTAAAATGGTTCAGAAAAATCCTTTTCAGTGCATAGAATGCCTTGCGTGCTTCAATTAATGAAGTTATGAAGACATTCATTCTTGCCATAGGTATTTATGCCAGTGGTAGTTGAATGGACATGTTTAAGACGTGTTTATTTTTCTGTTTACCGGTATTTTATTTTATTTATTTATTCATTTGACTAATCATGACTTTCGATTACCGTAATGGTAATCATCCAGAATGACTGCAAACATTAATCAAGTCTATTTTTTGGCCATATCGCCTCACCCTAGTCTCAGTATTAAATGATGGATGAAGTTGAGTACCGGTAAGTTTCCATTGAAGTCCTAGTCACCAAATGCAAGTTCCCCGACAATTCAGTGAATATTTTTCTGACTGTTTCCATCAAAATTGAGGATTATTAAATGAGGCAAGGCTGTATATGTTTCTGTAGCAATCTATCGTCAGAGGCACTCCGATCCCAGCTGGGCCGGCAAGACAATGCGATACCCAAAGGGGGCTTCCGGTCACGAAAAGTCCCAACTGGAACACAAGCAGATAGCCCTTGGCTGTTTTATTCTGAATATTTGAATGAAGGAGACAGCCATAGTGGAATAGGTAGTGATAGGGCCCAGTGTGAAGGAAAGAGAAAGGTGTTAAAAAAAAAAAAGGGTGAGTGACAAAGAACAAGGGGGATGCTGACATCCGTGGCGAAATTACAGAGTGGATGGAATGGAAGGTAACAATGGTGAGAGTGAAAGTGAAAGGAGGTTTTTTGACAGAAAGAGGGTGAAATGTGTGGGTGGAACGGGCAGACGGGAGAAGGTGGAGGCAGGTTAATGGAGGCGGGGGGTCTGAAGGTGCAACGGAAGGAGAAGAAAGGGGTTGGATGAGCCTGATGGAGGTGAATGGAAAGGGGTGGACAGCTCTGTGTATGGACATCACACACATAGCAGGAGGCGGTGGCGAGGGTTACACAAAAGGAGACAGACTTCCTGGCTCACCACAATCTTGTTCCCTTAACTGAGGGGACTTCAAGAGGACTGGTGGTCTTAAGCGAGCAGGGCTACCATATCCCTCTTCCCCACAAGCATGCCTACATTTAGTTAAAAGTGACACTCAGGGGAAATCAGCATTCTTTTATTTTTTACTTCGATATGAATTATTCTGCTTTCCGCTGCTACGAGTCGCTCAAGCCTCAGCGGTTTAAGTGGCGGCAGGGACAAACAGAATGAGGGCTGAATTTCAAATTATGGAGAAAAAAAGTACAAAAGGCAGCAGGCCTACTTTACGCTTAAGCGCCGCCCTCTCGCTCTCTCTCTCTCCCTCTCTCTCTCTCTTTCTCTCTCTCTCCCTCGCTCGCGTTCGCTCTCTACAGTGGATGCAAAACAATGACTGGCCTTTTCCTTCTAAAGCTTTCTGCGTCACACAGCTCACAGTTAATAGGTAACCATAGTTACAGGCCTCAGACCCCCTCCAACCTAGATTAGCGACTGGAAGTAAGAGAGTCAGGATTGGTACCTGTTTTCCCTAGTATCACTGATGCCTATCGGGTCACTCCATCTTCATAAGGCTGCATTACCATGCGTCCGTTGGTGCCCATTCCCTCAGAATGAAATAAACTTGACTCAGTGCAGGCCAACAGATGGACTTTTTGGAGATGCTATTTTTCTTTCTCGAGATGCCTTTTTGGTGTTGTTATTCGCAACAGTCATTTCATACATTCTTTACTTGTACTCCAGTTCAGTTCAGTCCCCCATGGTATGGTTTAAAGAAGGAGGGCTCCAATCAGGGCTTTATGCTCTGTTTCCAAGACCGATCAGCCATGAGTGAGATCTGCCAGTCACTGTCGAACCTGATCACAAGGTTTAAGCTGTAAAATTTCCATTCTTTTTTGAGCTGTAACAAGCAATTATTTTATTACTCATTTCTGCCATTCATTTTCTTTTGCTTAGCCAAGTTCAGGTCATCGATGGAGTAGTTTTAGCCAGGAATTCCAGACTTCCTGCTTTCCAGAAGTCACGCAGCTCTTCTAGGGGGATCCCTAGACGTTTGTCCCATTCATAGTTCATACTGTTCATTAAAAAAAAAAATAAGAAATCGTTTAAAGATTCTTTTTTCTTTCCATCTCTTTATTGTAAAACAGTACTTCACTCCAGATCGACAGTGCTTGAAAATGCACAAACATAAAAATCAGGTCATGGAGTTTGTGATTTCATTTATAATTTGGGTTAGTCTGATTTTTGGCTTGGTTACCTGCTTTGTAACTATTAAATGTTGTAGTAATTGTGTTGTTAAAGCATTTTACCATTTGTTACTGGGTGCTAAGTTAACATCACTCAAATCACATACAAGTTAAAAATATGTGTGATGTCTAGCCTAAAAGCAGCTGTGTTATTCAAGTGAGCTGTGATTTGAAATCTGAGCCAGCTTCCCTGCTTTTTACCCCGCTGTGAGTCAGGTGCATCTCTGTCGAGGCGTTGGTCTACCCTTCGTAGAAAGATGATTTGTTTATCAATTTCTCTCCAGATGTTTCCAGTTGGGTTGTTTTCGCCTTCTCTGACATATGCGGGAGTCATCAAAAATGTGAGCGCTTGACAGTCTAGAGACGCCCGCCACGACATTGCGGAGGTGAAAATATACCCTTAGGTCGCCCCCGGCGGGAGACACCTGGGGGATGATGTGTCAAGTTGGGGGTTGTGCATATGTGTGGGTGAAAGCGTGTGTGAAAGAGGTGGTGGGTGAGTTGGTGCAGGTGATTGAGTTTAGCAGGGTATATCCAGGGTTCAAAGATCAGCTTCCTGAGAGCACACACGTTGCGTCGAATTGTAGTGAAGGCGTAGCTGCCGTTCGATGTGCATTCCGCGCTACTGCTGCAGCAACCCCCATCTTGCATCCTTCACTGCCTCACCCCTAAGTCTCCTCCCTTCTAGCGTCCCTCCCCCACCTGCGGGATCGCAGATGAGTTGTACTCAGACAGGTGAAATGGCTCATGAATATTAATGCAGCGGGATCTCATTCTTACAGCTGCAGGAGCCCCTCCCCAACACCCCCTCACCTCGCAGTCCCTTCTTTCCCTCCCCAACGCACTGCCGCCGTTTGTCCTTCACGGTGAGAGGCAGCGCCCTCACTTCTGTCCCTCAGGTTAATCTGCCTGTTCACCAGCCGATGTGTGTGCATCAGTGTGTGCGTGCATATTGGTAAGTAGGTTCCTCCCAGTGAGTGATGAGGAGGCAGAGCTGTCACAGAGGTCCCGCTGAGATAGAAAGCTGCTAACACCCTTCATGCCTTTCTCATCTCTCTTTCTGCAGGGGGAAGGGGGCCTAAACCCCCCACTTTGACTCAGTGACCAAAAATAAAGTAAGTCATTAGACATACGATAAGTCATTACAGTTCA